>NC_045978.1:33399583-33449289 GCF_010909765.2 Amblyraja radiata | reverse complement strand
AAGTATGATTGAATTTAATTTAATGGTTGAATTTAATTTAAATATAAATTCTGAACTCCTGGTTATTTGAAGTAGACTAATATGTTGATTAACAATTTTAACCGTAAGTCCCCCTGTACACACTTGTCACCAGAGCCAGATCTCAGGTTATTCTCTTCAGTATTGCCAATGAGGCCACTTCGCCTCATCTGTGATGTAAACTGGAGATGTCCGTTTGGAAGAGAAACACAAGTGTGAAGCAGGAGACCACCAAACTGGGGAGGATAGACAGGACCACAGCAAGAGCTGGAAATGAAATACAAGACAGCAGCACAAAGGAAAAGAGAAACCAAGCTCTGCTATAACATTTGATAACATTTTGACCTTATTCAGGTTTACAAGATCACGTGGATGTGGATAAAGTGAACACTCAGTTTTATTCCCAGGGTTGAGGATTCTAAAAGTGGAGGGCATTGACTTAAGGTGAGAGGGGAGAGATTGAAGAAGAAGCTCACGGGCAACTTTATCATTCAGAGGTTAGAAGCTGATACAATTATGACTTTTAAAAATACATTTTGGACAGATATATAGTTAGGATGGGTTCAGAGGCATGTGGGCCAAATGCGGGCAGATGGGACTCATCCTATATGCCAACCTGGTCACAGAAGGGCCCGTTTCTGGGTTGTACAACTCTATGACTATGACAGAAGAACTGGAGAAAAGAGAAACACAGGATTGTGGCACTGGGGAGGAGAAAAATACAGGGGTCATGGAGGGGTCACCCGGTGGGAGGGTCGAGAACTTAGCAACATCATTTCACAATGGCATCTGTTTAAGAGATTCTTCTGTCAGAGAACAGTAAATCTTTGGATTTCTATCCCCAGAGAACTACAGAAGCCAAATCATTCAACATCAGTCTGAGTTTTGAGTATAGAAGTTGGGAGGCCATGTTCAGATTCAGATTCAGATTCAACTTCATTGTCATTGGGAAAGCTGTTGTCAAGCTGGAACGGGGACAGAGAAGATTTACAAGGATGTTGCCAAGACTAAAGGGTCTGAGCTATAGGCAGAGGTTGAGTAGGCTGGGTCTCTATTCCTTGGAGCGCAGAAGGATGATGAGTGATCTTATAGAGGTGTATAAAATCATGAGAGAAATAGATTGTGTAGATGCACAGAGTCTCTTGCCCAGAGTAGGTGAATTGAGGACCAGAGGACATAGGTTTAAGGAGAAAGGGAAAAGATTTAATCGGAATCTGAGGGGTAACTTTTTCACACAAAGGGTGGTGGATGTATGGAACAAGCTCTCAGAGGAGGTAGTTGAAGGGATATGGACCAAACGCAGGCAGGTGGGACTAGTGTTGCTAGGACCTGTTGGCCAATGTGGGCAAGTTGGGCCGAAAGGCCTGTTTCCACACTATCTCTCTATGACTCTAACATATTCGAGGTAAAGATAGATCTTTGGTCTATTGGGCATCAGTGGTGATGAGAAGTTGAGGCCACGATCAGATCCTATTTCTTATGTCATCGTGCTTACCAGAGTGCAGTTTGTCGAGTACTTTGACACCTTGACAACCTTCAGCTGGTACATCATCTTGCAGATAATCATGAGACAGGCCCACACGGTCGAGACGCTGGATGCCAGAGGGCGGAATGAGGAGTAGGGCAGAGCAAAGACCCAAAGCAGCAGGAAGACGTAGTTCAACAATGAGACCTGCAAACGATTCAAACACACTCGGTGACATGTCATCAGGTAGTCCACCAAGTGCCCCCCCTCAAACCCTGACACGTAATTGCACACATTTCCATGTAGGCCCTCTGGTACAGCTGAGAATGGAACACAAGATGATGATTGTACCTGCAGTTCTCTTCCCAGTCAATTCCTCTTTATCCGATTCAACATGAAACCACACTGAACGTATTAGTTGTTGTCTATCACGAGACTTGGCCTCGCGGATATAAATACTGATGCTTTAATCAATTGGTCCCTCACAGCGGAATTATCTTGAACCACTTTAGCAGCAAATTGATCCTCAGCCAGCTATAACTCTGCTGCTTCACAGGGTAATTATGTATGAGGAAAGAATGCATCGGTCCAAAAACCTCAATAATTCCCTCACTGGTTTACCCAATTCTATCTTCAGTGGCTTGGGATGATTGCCTTCATTACTCTAGCCAGAGGCTTATTCCAGTTGCGGGACTGTTTGTGGAGCAGCTAGTTCTGGCCTGGATCTCAGGCACCCCACCACCAGTTAGACCCCCATCACTCTTGGCACGAACAAGGCTTTACTTTTCCAGAGGTTGGCAAAATAGCAATTGTTTGCCTATATTCTGAATTGCCACGCGACAATTAGTTTAGTTTAGAGATAGAGCAGGGCCCACTGAGTCCACGTCGAAGGTACACAAAATTGCTGGGGGAACTCAGCGGGTGCAGCAGCATCTATGGAGCGAAGGAAATAGGCGACGTTTCGGGCCGAAACCCTTCTTCAGACTGGATTTTCCTCTCTAACTACGAGTCCACGTTGAATGTTGATCACCCATTTACACTAGTTCTGTGTTATCCCACTTTCTCATTAGGGACAATTTACAGAGGGATAATTAACCTACAAACATGCAAGTCTTTAGGATGTGGGAGGAAATTGGAGCACCCAGTGGAAACTCATGCAGTCACAGGGAGAGCATGCACACTTCCCACGGACAGCATTCAAAGTCGGGGTCGAACCCGGGTCTCTGGCGCTGTGAGGCCATAACTACCTGCGCCATTGTGCTGCCAATCTGCAAGATTTCTGTGACGTTGTTAGTTCGCTAACAGCCCATTGAAGATGCATGCCCCTTGCTTCCTCGGGCAGAGATAGACACAAGTGCTCAAGTAACTCAGCAGGTCAGGCAGCATATCTGGAGAGAAGGAATGGGTGACGTTTTGGGTCGGAACCCTTCTTCAGACTCCGAACTGTCATGGCAGGTTCACATGTGATAGGAGCAGAATTAGGCCATTCGGCCAATCAAGTCAACACCGCCATTCAATCATGGCTGATTCTCCTGTTCTGGGTCATTGACAGGATTCGGGTCTGAAGAACGTCACCCATCCCTTCTCTCCAGAGATGCTGCCTGTCCCGCTGAGTTACACCAGCTTTTTGTGTCTATCTTCGGTTTAAACCAGCATCTGCAGTTCCTTCTTACACATTTCGCCTGCTCATTAATTATAATCCTCAGCTGTCGGGAGCTGTCACTGTCAGCTAATAGTGGAAAAGTGGTTGAATGGACCAGGAGAGGTTGGATGGACCACAAGCCAGAGCTCCTGGAGTGGACCCACACTGACCTCCAGTCTCTTTCCCACAGCCGACTTTGCACCAACCCCGAGGCCCTGCTGGCCTCCACGTTGGCTGGAAGGTCTGTAGGACCTCATTCCCCCTGCTGGCCGCAGCCCCCTGTGGGACGGGCGATCCAGGCCGCTCTCCAGATGATGGAAGACAATGGAAAATTTACTTTCTCCGCTTTGACCCCGTGTCCCCAGCTCTGGACCAGAGTGTAATCCAATGCAATTTTGCGAGTTAATCTTTCATCCATGTCCAAGACCACTGTGGGAAACCTCAGGCGTAAAAAGCCTAAGCTTCACCCGACACCCCTCCCCATGCTCTCCATGCTATTTAGAATTTAAAAGTCGCTTTGGTTTCTCAGCAAACAGGGTTCAGTGTACCATAAATAGACACAAAATGCTGGAGTAACTCAGCGGGACAGGCGGGATCTCTGGAGAGAAGGAATGGGTGACGTTTCAGGTCGGACTACATGTCTGAAGAAGGGTCTCGACCCAAAACGTCATCCATTCCTTCTCTCCAGAGACACTGCCTGTCCCGCTGAGTTACTCCAGCATTTTGTAATTATCTTCGGTGTAAACCAGCATCCGCAGTCCCTTCCTAAACACTCAATGTAATAGTCTGGCCTCAGCGTTGCCATCCCCAGTTTAGTACCAGTTGTGTGCTCTTTATTTTCCAGTAATGAACGGGAACCTTCGCTGCATTAACCGACTCACCTCTCTTAGTGCGATCCAGACAATGAAGGATGAGACGATCTTGACGATGTGGAGTTCCAGCAGTCTCCACACCAACACCTGGGCTTGCTGCATCAGCTCCAGGAACCTCACAAACAGTGCGGCCAGCCTGTCTATCACCATGCTCCAGGGACTAGGATCTGCAGCAGGTCCTAGAAGCGAGAAGATTCTTGGCGTTTCCCAGAAAAATAACCCTTTGTTCCGCCAGGGAAGGTACTGTCTCCAAACAGACCAGACTCTCGTTCCCTCGGCCACCCTGCTTAGATAAATAATTATCCAACTGCTCACCTGTTCCATTGCCAAGATTGACCCCAAAGCCACATGCATTTTCCACTTGACCATGCGTCTCCTCCAGAGAGCAGTGTGGCTAATTACTGAGCATGAGATCACACCACTGGGGGAAAGGACTATATGTTCCATGGCCTGGACAGCATCTGCACCCTCCAGGCCAAAGTTGAGTTGTGCTTAAACAAGCCCACAGTTGGGTGTACAGGTATCAGGGGCAATGAGGAGAAGGCAGGAGAATGGGGTTAAGAGGGAAAGATAGAACAGCCATGATTGAATGGCAGAGTAGACTTGATGGGCCGAATGAACTTAATTCTACTCCTATCACATGAACGTACGAGTCACAGGCAGGCTCTCAGAACAGAAATCAAAGCCTAATGCCTTTCCTTGGTTGCTTTTTTCACTCACAGCTCCTTTCAAATAGCTCTAGTTCAGAGGTGGTCAGATCACATCTCCAACTGAGCAGCCCCCCTGTCCCCTCTATCAGGAGGGGTAAAGCAGCTCCCAACACTGTAGTGACAGAGACAATGAGAGCTATGTTACCACAGAAACATAGAAACTAGGTGCAGGAGTAGTGCTCAGTATCCCACCCCTGCCTTCTCTCCATACCTTTAGCCACAAGGGCCACATCTAACTCCCTCTTAAATATAGCCAATGAACTGGCCTCAACTACCTTCTGTGGCAGAGAATTCCACAGATTCACCACTCTCTGTGTAAAAAATGATTTTCTCATCTTGGTCCTAAAAGACTTCCCTCTTATCCTTAAACTGTGACCCCTAGTTCTGGACTTCCCCAACATCGGGAATAATCTTCCTGCATCTAGCCTGTCCAACCCCTTAAGAATTCTGTACGTTTCTATAAGATCCCCCCTCAATCTTCTACATTCTAGCGTGTATAAGCCGAGTCTATCCAGTCTTTCTTCATATGAAAGTCCTGCCATCCCGGGAATCAGTCTGGTGAACCTTCTCTGTATTCCCTCTATGGCAAGGATGTCTTTCCTCAGATTAGGAGACCAAAACTGTACGCAATACTCCAGGTGTGATCTCACCAAGACCCTGTACAACTGCAGTAGAACCTCCCTGCTCTTATACTCAAATCCTTTTGCTATGAATGCTAACATACCATTTGCTTTCTTCACTGCCTGCTGCACCTGCATGCCTACTTTCAATGACTGGTGTACCATGACACCCAGGTCTCGTTGCATCTCCCCTTTTCCTAATCGGCCACAATTCAGATAATAGTCTACTTTCCTGTTTTTGCCACCATAGTGGATAACCTCACATTTATCCACATTATACTGCATCTGCCATGCATTTGCCCACTCACCAAACCTATCCAAGTCACCTTGCAGTCTCCGAGCATCCTCCTCACAGCTAACACTGCCCCCCAGCTTTGTGTAATCCGCAAACTTGGAGATGTTGCTTTCAATTCCCTCATCCAGATCATTAATATATATTGTAAATAGCTGGGGTCCCAGCACTGAGCCTTGCGGTACCCCACTAGTCACTGCCTGCCATTCTGAAAAGGACCAGTTTACTCCTACTCTTTGCTTCCTGTCTGCCAGCCAGTTCTCTATCCACATCAATACTGAACCCCCAATACCGTGTGCTTTAAGTTTGTATACTAATCTCCTAATCTGAGGAAAGACATTCTTGCCATAGAGGGAGTAGAGAGAACATTTGGCATTTGCAACTCAAAGCCGCTCTTCAATGTCCATCAAAATCAATTGTCTGTAGAAACTAGGAAGGGACTCGACCCAAAATGTCACCTATCCATGTGCTCCAGGGATGATGCCTGGACCTGTTAAGTTACTCAAGCAATGTGTGTCCTTTCAAGTTAATTGTTTCATTAATTGAGGCGCTAGAGGCTGCAGATGCTGCAATCTTGAGCAACAAATTGTCCCGAGTGTGTTGGATAATGTTAGTGTATGGAGTGATCACTGGTTGGTACAGACTCGGTGGGTCAAAGTGCCTGTAACGCTCATTTGTCTAACCTCCCCCTGCAGCTAATACCCCTGATCCAGGCATCATTCGAGTAAACCTGCTCTGCAACCTTTCCACATCCAACTGCATGTAGCAGTCCAAATGCAGCCGAACCAAAGTCCTATAAAGTGCGTACTAACTTCCTGACTCTTATACTCAATAGTCCGACCTATGAAGGCAAGCCTTCTTCACCACTCTATCTACTTGCATGGTCACTTTCAGGGTGCTATGGACTTGGATCCCAAGATACTGCTGTATATCTTGATAGGTTTGAAGCCAGAGTCACGGTCCGGGGCACTTGTGTGTTTCCTGCTCACTTTCCACTCACTAGGTTCAATGGGAAAAGTATTTCACAAACGGTGTAACATAAAAAAGTGAAAATAAAATGTGTTTGTGTAACAATAGAAACAATATCTAAAGGGTCTGTCACACTTGGGTGTCATTTGTGTGTCATGCAGATGGCGCGCAAAGATTTTGTACATCCCAAAATCCTGGAGCGCCAAGCACCATGCGCGCGTAATGTGCACCAAGCGTGCATCACGTGCGCGTTGTGACGCGCGTCGTGACGCGTAAATGATGTCGCGTAAATGACGCCCAGGTGGGACAGGCCCTTCACAGTCCAGAAAATCTGTAATTTGGACACCAAGGGTCTAAGAGTAGGATATCATTGGTGCTTTCCCATGGACACTGAGATGTACATTTACATTTATATGAAGTGCTCTTGAGATTATGCTTAGAAATGACCTAATTAAAATGTTCAAGTTGACTGCCCTCCATTCTCATTGCTCTTGAACACATCAGAATCTCTTGGTTCAAGGCAGCTGCAAACAGGAAGATGGAAATCCACAGAAGCTTCAATTCAAAGTCCAAGTCACACTGCCCAGTAACACAAGGTCCAAGATTACCTTCCATATCCAGCTCGTCCTCCAGCTCCAAACTTGGCTTCTCGTCGTCAAAGCTGAGCTTGTCCAATGTGGAACTCCTGCTTCGAATGTTTTCACGGTGCTTATCATTCAACCTGGCAAAACAAAGCAACTGGTGATGCAGTTGGATCCCAAATAAAAATGATGCGGAAAATGCTCACTTACATGGTCATGGAGCCTAACTTTATTCTGGTTATCATCTATTTCAGTATTGGTCAAACTGGATGACCTTAGGTTGGACCTTGTCAAACGCTGTAGCAACTCACCACAGCTTCATTAACACCCTCCAGATAGTGACATCTACCAGCTAAAGATACACACTAAATGCTGGAGTAACTCAACGGGACAGGCAGCATCTTTGGAGAGAGGAATGGGTGATGTTTCATGTCGATACCCTTTAGAATGGTCTCAAACTGAAATGTCACCTATTTCTTCTCTCCAGAGATGCTGCCTGCCCCGCTGAGTTACTCCAGCGTTTTGTGTCTATCCTCAGTGTAAACCAGCATCTGCAGTTCCTTTCTACACATCCACCAGCTAGCAGGGCAGAGGCAAGGGGCAGATCCACATACAGGCTCTTCCACACACTTCTCCACATCATGTAACATTATTGATGAACCAATATGAAGAAATACACACGTCACAGAATAATGGGAATACTATCCCCACATAGTGATTCGTAAGCTGACTACCCACTCCCTTCTCACGGCCAATTGGTGATGGCAAATAATGCTGGCCATGTAAGGAACACCCATGTTTCATAATGTGTTGGAAGGAGCTGCAGATGCTGGTTTAAACCGAAGATAGACACAAAATGATGGAGCAACTCAGCAGGACAGGCAGCATCTCTGGAGAGAAGGAATGGGTGATGTTCCGGGTCGAGACCCTTCCTCAGACTACGTCACTCATTCCTTCTCTCCAGAGATGCTGCCTGTCCCGCTGAGTTGCTCCAGCATTTTGTGTCTACCCATATTTCATAACTGAATTACAACATTAACAGATTGCTTTATCTTCAGAACGAGTTTCTGCTGGATTATTTATGCATTGTCCATTTGTCCATTAACTGTCTTAAACTTGGCTGCTCAGTTCGAGAGTCCCAGACCCAGTTGACTGCCTCATAAATGGTCAAGCAAGATTCTCAGTTAACGGTTTAATGGGTTTACAAAGCAGCTTCTCTCTGCCATATGAACAATTAAATATGCGTTGCATATATATTGGCATTGAGAGTGATACCCATACCCCATAAATATGATAAAAGGTTCACTGTCTGCCGACGTCAAATTATCAGTGGGAAACTTTTAAGAATGAATGTTAATTGAGTCGCATCTTCCAAAGATAAATATGGTGATGGTCGCAGTTATAAAACGTTGATATCTACAGAGCAGCCATCTTCGGCTGTATCATCAACATCCCCGACCTCCAAGACACGATCACAACACAAGAAATAGAAACCGAGCAGACCTTTCAGCTCCTCGTGGCCCCTTCATTATTCAGTATCAGGTCTTTCACCTGTGCTGCACCAACCCCATCTCCCTTGATTCCCTCAAGATCCAAGAATCGATTGATTGAGCAGTGATTGGTGTACAATGCAACAATTGCACCACAGAGAGCAGTTCTAGCCAGAGGTAATCTAACACCCTATCCTTGACAATCAATGCAGAGAAATCACCTACTAACAAAACGATTTGTTTCCATTCGTCAACAATGTAATTGGACCTTCCACATAAACCCTCTGGTAGCAGCAGGTAGAGGCAGTGAGTGACACAACGTCTGACTCCACGGAGCCTTTCCACCATCAGGAGAGCGATGGAAGACTTTCCAATTGGCAGGAGGTGCAGAACTTCAAAAATATTCAGGAAGTCTGAAACAATCTCGGACAAATGAAAAAGGGTGATTCATGACTAGTGTGAACTCGGTGGACTGAAGGACCTGGTTCTGTACTCTAGACCTCTTATGATGAAATAGTTGTTTAATTGGTATCCCATCAACCTTCTCAGAAGCATTCACTCTCCCCATCACCAGCGTGACATGATGCAGGAATGATTAGTTACAAAATGTGTTTCAGTGACCCATCGCGGCTTCTTCGACAGTATTTCCGCATTCTACAATCTCTATCATCTTCATCACAAGGGCAGCAGCAGTTCATGGCAGTGATTCATCGCCACCTTCTCGTCTGAAGAGAACAATGCAGGTCGGACAATAGGGATGTTTTTGAAAAAAATTATTTCTTTTGTTAATGGACTGACCAGTTTTCCAATGTAGTGACATTTAAGTGCACATTTCTTCACATGATACCAGACTACAGGGTTATTGCATGCATCTATGGGCGTTTGTCAATGTTTGACAGTACAGTATCATCCACCTTAGTGAGAACAGGTGGGACCTTGGTTTTATATTCCATAAGTTCATAAGTGATAGGAGCAGAATTAGGCCATTGCATCTATCAAGTCTACTCCGCCATTCAATCATGGCTGATCTAACTTTCCCTCTAAACCCCATTCTCCTGCCTTCTCCCCATAACCCCCGACATCCGTACTGGTCAAATTTGATCCCAAAGTGACCCCTACCTCTGTGCTGCTGGGAAGCTGAGGATCTGTGTTGAAGCCTCTTGGCTGAGACCTGTACACAGCATCCTCTGATGCCGACATAAATGAACAAACTACAATCACCTAAAGGATCAAAGGCCTCTCCCAAAATGGAAAAAGATGATTCAAGAATATCACAGAATAATAGGATTTAATAGGTGTTAATGATGAATAATAATTGAGAGTACAGAAGAAAGTTATTGGAGCTCACCTTTTGGTCAACCTCATAGCTTCAGCTTTAAAGCTGCAAAATAAAAATAGATTCATGAACATTTAAGCCCATAGCACGGTGTTATTATTGTACCTGCATCAACTACTTCCTCTGGCAGCTCACTCCGTACACCCACCTGTGTAGAAGAAACTACCCCTCAGGTTCCTAGTGACCGACTTAACTCTGTGCTCTGCACAAGAGGAGCTCTTTACACTGAGGATTTCCAGACATTATATCCTCAGGCAGCTGCCTCAAGGGACGGGGATTGAGACGGATAGGATTGCTATGACGGGGGCTGGCATGGACTAGATGGGCCAAGTGGGGTCATTCCCTCTGCCACAGTGAGTAGGCAAGCAAGCCCTATTGCGAGCTGTGCTGCTTTCCTCCCACATACTGCCTGCCCTGGCAATTGTTGCAGGGCCAACTAGAGAAATACATTGGTAAAGGTCAGAGAACATGTCTAACCCCACAGTGGAAAAACATAGTTGCCAGGCCATCAAACACAATTTGTTTTTCAATAGTAAAATAACTTCAAAACACACACACACACGCGCACACGCACACGCGCACACACAGGTGAAGGTCTAATGAGACGTACCTGCAGATTATGTTATCTTGTCTGAGGTTGATCTGGCTTAAATCAGTGAGGCGGAGGAAATGACCATGGAAGTAATGAAGCTGGAGGATGCAGGCCAGGAGGAAGACTGAGGGCAGCAGAATATTGGCAAACAGTTCGGCAGTACTATACTGCTCCAAGCCCAGGTCCTTCAAGCTGAAAAAGGGAAGAACAGGATGCAACATTTCAAACTCTAAAGGCTAAGCTGAAGGCACTTCAGAAATGCAAGTTCTCTCCCAGTCAACATCCTGAGTTTCTAGGGCCAGCCTGTAGAACGGGGTTGATTTTGTCAACAAATCCTGGTGGGGGATCCTGGGCGAGTAGGTCTCCCTCTCGTTACAAGATAACCAGCCCTACAAGGTTATAACTCAGGGGTACCCTGGCAAGACAATCCACTGCTTACACACCCACCCCACCCCACCTACATCCAAAGCACTTGAGGCTGCAACTGGAGGGATGCACGCATGGTGGCTGCCAAGGCGCAGTGAACACTCTGCAGTGACAACGTACATACATTTATAGAGCGCCTTTAACCTGGTAAATCTTCAGCAAGTGCTAAGCCTTCACAGAAGGAGCAAATAGCATGTGATCCAAAGGTTAGCCTAAAGAGGTAGATTTTGACTCTTTAAGAGATTAGAGAAGTGAATAACCTTTAAGGAATTTGAGAAGAGAGGAGCAGGCAGCTGAACATAAGCAACAATCATGGAGGTATGGAACTCGGAGATATTGAAACATGGAGCTTACCCCAGAGGAGTTTCCCAATAGAGGGAGGCTGAGGTATTCAACAAAGTTTTCAACAGTTTTAAACTGAGTGTTACAGAAGCAGGAGTCTGTGCAAGTCAGAAGGCACCAGGGTGTTAGACTGAGTTATAATCAGTGTTGCAGTGCTAATTCTTTAGGTGCCGGAGCTGTCAAACAGGGGTGTCATTTCAGGTTTTGCTTGGGGGGGGGAGGGGGGGGGGGGGGGGGGGGGGAAGCTAGTCTCCCAAGAGGGTCAAACAAGATTATAGCCTATCACTACATCCCAGTGTATAACTAGTACAATAAAACATATAATACTTAACTTAATAATATGGCAAAATATTGCAGTGCACTCGCTAATTATCATGGAATTTCATTATCAAGCAAGTAAATAAAAAGACGGTAATCATGTATTTTTACAGGCCTGGCACCAACTCGCCCTGACTCTCCCACAGCTCTGGGGTTTCACACACACTCACACACACTCGCCCACTCACACACACTCACAACCACCCACCCACCCACTCACACCTGCAATGGACCACAACTCTACTTCATTCGAAGCCAGATCCACACCCTCAACAAACTCTTCCTCACCTATCTGAACTCTACCAAGGATCACAAGCTTGCCCGCCTCCAGACCGGTCCCTCCACCGACACTCCTCGACTCGACCGCTCGCACCGCGGCGCCGCATGCCCGACCACCACGAGGCCGAGATGGCAATCACGAAGAGCAGCAACAACATCCACCGCCTCTCCGACCCTCACCGCCTTCCCGGCCAAACCCAGGCCCGGACCATCGAAACTGCCGCAGCTGCCGACTCTCACCGCCTCCTTGGGGCCACCGCGATGTTGTCGCCGACCTTCACTGTCTCCCCTGGGCCACCGATGCTGCTACCGCTGACCCGTACCTCTACTCCAACCCCCCACGGGCCTCCACCAGCGACTCCGCCAACACTTACCTCTCCACTGGCCACCAGAGAGCCAGAGCCGTAACTTCACCAGAGTTCCAGGCTCAGCTCCAGGCCCACAACCTCCACGAAGCAGACAGCACATGGCCTGACTCTGCTGAGCCCTATTGTCCCCCCCCCCCTTACAGGGAACCTCTGTAGTGATGGGTCTTCCCCTTCCCACTCTTTCAACCAGATTACCTCGACCACACACACGCTAGTTAAAATTCCCGCTGCTTTTTTGGCTTTTACTTTTACATAGGAGCCGAGCGGTGCTCCGGTGAGCTGCGGCAGCACTACACCCCTGGTTATAATGGAGACAGCAGGAGTCTGGATGACGTAACTGATTAGAAAGGTGGAAACATACAAGACATTTACTCGTTAACTTTGGAAGTGGAAAGTGAGAGAGGGATGTGATTGGGGACTGCACAATGCTGAGTGGAACCACTTCAACATAAACCACATCTACAAGGAATGGGAAGATAGGCACACGCTGGGAGATCAGTCCTCTACCTGTCCTGGGACATTCCCATTATCCGCTGAAAGAGCCAAGAGACCGTCTTGAACTGGTACATGTAGATAGCGATGAGCACCACCATTGAGTAAGACACCACAGTGATCCAGAAGTATCTCAGGATCCGGCGCCACCAGTCGTAATGTATCTGCGTGTGTAAGAGGGAATAAAGTAGAGTAGGATGAGCGGAGTAGCAATTCGATTCCTCAATAACCCTTCTTACCTTCCCTCTAGCACCCCCATCCCCAAAGCCCTGTGTTACTGATGACATCCTCTTGATGTTGTCCACTGCTCCCTCAATGTCACTCAGTAACTTCTTCCCACTGTGGCTGGCATTAGTGCTTGTGGACTACCCCCTCAGTAAGCATTCACACTCAATCAGTAAACCAACTGATTTCTACTGACCCAAAAGTTACAGTTAAAAGATTGGATTAATTATAAGATCCCATTAGGTACATTAACAGCAGATGCTGGTTAATACTGAAGATAGGCACAAAATGCTGGAGTAACTCAGCGGGTCAGGCAGCATATCTGAAGAAAAGGAATAGGTGATGTTTCAGATCGGAACCGGATTGATCTACATATCTAATCCTAGCAGATAAACTAATTGGTTTGTATCCAATAGCAACAGTTACATCCTGAGAACCAACTCCTGGTCTCAGAGTTTGTAGTAAATGTTCGAGGAATAGTCTGTGATTGTTCCCATTGGCTGCGAATAGTTCCCAAGTGTGATCTGACTGACATAGTCATTGGAGTAAGTTAGCATCCTCTCTTTGTGTGCCAGATAGAAATACTGAGTATGTGTAGGAAGGAACTGCAGATGTTGGTTTACACCCAAGATAGACACAAGAAGCTGAAGTAACTCAGTGAGACAGGCAGCCTCTCAGGAGAGAAGGAATGGGTGATGTTTCAGGTCAAGGCACTTCTTCAGACCCTTCTCCAGACTATATACTGAGGATGTACCTACCTGATACAGAGCCATGCAGAAAAGAAACAGCTTGATGTAGAGAATCTTGTAGACCACGACTCGACCATTGAAGCTAACGATGAAGAACATGGCTGAGCAGAAATAGATCCAGTATTTTATCAATAATCCCTTAACAACACAGCCAATCATTGTCATCAGTGTCCCATCCTTCTGTGCACCTGCTGCAGACACAAGCAGAAAGACAAACACAAGAAAGCATCTTCACTGCCAACAGTTTCACTTCATGTCAATACTGAAATCCTCACATACATTGCTTGTAGAAACCTGGCAATCTCTCCCACAAGACCACAACAGCCGGCTTTTCTTTCCTGTTCCTAAGTTGGTGTATGTGGAGCTCTTTCTCCCAAGATCAAAATAGGTTTAAAGTGAATTTAGACCGAGTCTCTCCCCGGCCACTCTCTCTTCTCCCTCTCCCATCAGGCAAGAGGTCCAGGTGTGAAAACGCACACCTCCAGATTCAGGGATGGTTGCTTCCCAGCTGTTATCAGGCAAGTGAACCATCCTGCCATCCTACCTCAAGCCTTTCTTGAGGTCCTCTGAGGGAACGCTGTATGTATGTATCTATGTATGTATTGTTGATTCATGTACCCACTGTTTGTAACACGTTAGTACCTGCACCAATGTAAAGCACTTTGATCAACGAGACTTGTTTTTAAATGTGCTATAGAAATAAAATTGACTTGACTTGACTTGACCAACAACTAGAGAGCAGTCCTGAGCTACTTTCTACCTCATTGGAGACCCTTGGACTATATTTGATCAGACTTTACTGGACTTTAACTTGTACTAAATGTTATTCCCATTATCATGCATCTGTACACTGTGGATTGCTCGATTGTAATCATGTATTGTCTTTTCACTGACTGGTTAGCACAGAACAAAAGCTTTGCACTGTACCTCTTGACAATAAACTAAACTCAACTAAAAGAGAAGTCAAGAAGTCAAGAGAGTTTATTGTCATGTGTCCCAGATAGGACAATGAAATTCTTACTTGCTGCAGCACAACAGAGTATAGTAAGGTGTTGTAAAGCAAGAATGATTTTGAATAAGGAAGAACCATTCCACTGGCAACTGTAACACCTGTGTTTAACATCATCAGTGAAAGGAGATGAGAGCAATTTTGTTCACACTGTTGAGTTGTTGCTCAGAGAATGCACACGTTGTATGGATGATGAAAACAGATTCAATAAATCATTCAAAGAGATTTGGAGAAACATTTTAAAAGGACAGGAAAATCCAGGGCAAAGGTGAAAAATGGGAAAATGGTTGTTATTCCCTGACTTTTTCCCCCAAAGAGTCAAAGCAGACATATTGGGACCTCCTTCTCTGCAGGTGAACCTTGTGATACTATTAATGCTGTAATGCACAAACCAGTCTCCCCATCTCCACCCCGCCCCTCCCCCTACTGACTCCCTCTCTACGTCCCGCTGCCTTGGAAAAGCAGTCAACACAATTAAGGATTGCTCAAACCCCGATCATTCCCTCTTCTCCCTCCTCGTGTCCAGCTGAACATACAACAGCTTAAAAGCACTTCCACCTAAATTTAAGGGCAACTTATTTTCTGCTGTTATCAGACACTTCTCATATGCCAATGAATTCCTGATCTTCTGGTCCACCTCGTTATGACTCTTGTACATCTCGTTTCATTTTTGCACGACCTGATGTACGCGCGCATGGTCTGATGCCTGGATTGTATGCAACACATCTCTCATTTGTTCCTAAGCTAAGGGAAGTTTGCTGCTCAGAAACGGACTAACAGCGAGACTCAATGGGAAAGGTGGAATTATTGGTAGTATTTTGCAAGTATTAGCATGATTATGGTATGTATAGGTACACATGGCAATCATAAAACAATACTAAAACCAAAGACAAGAGCTGGAACTGATGAGGATAACTGTGTGAAAGGGATAACACCAATTGTATTGTATCTGTGTTTATTGTACATACCCCACCAAGGATAAATGCCATCCATTTAATATTGGAAAGGTTACTGCAGTATTGAAAGGCGTTCTCACACTGGTCAGGCATCTGGCTACGTTGGTGAAGGAAGGAGTTTTCTTACCTGTTCCCTGAACCCGGACCTCACTGAGCGACCCCTGAGACAGTTTACTCCTTTCCTTTCTCTCGATCAAGTGCTGCCGCAGCAGGAGCCAAAAGGTGAAGGTGTAGAAGATCTGTAACACAGAGTGTGTAGTAAGTCACACTACTGTAACTCTGTAACACCTGTAACTACAACATACAGACACATCTAGGGCAATCACAACCTAGCACCATCTCACTTCATCCCATATGCTCCCTGATGTACAGCCTTTTATTTTACACATTTTACACTGTGACCTGTGGCTCGCTGCTTGTCCCCAGTGCCTCTCTCCTACAGGCAGGTGGTTCACACTGGTGCTGGGGGGGGGGAACTTGGATTCAGGTTTATTATTGTCATATGTACCAAGGTGTGGTGAACAGCTTTGCATGCTATCCAAACATATTAGATATATCATACGTACATACGTACACTCAAGACAAACTCAAGTACAATAGGTAGAGCAAAGGGGAAGATACAGAGTGCAGAAAACAGCTCTCAGCATCGTAGCACACCAGTTCTGTAGACAAAGTCCAATGTCCGCAACAGGGTAGAGGCGAGTCGGACAGCGAGTCTAGTTTATGGAAGGGCGGTTCAGAAGCCTGGTCACAGAGGGGGAAGAAGCCGTTCCTGAGCCTGTTGATGCACATTTCCAAGCTTCTGTACCTTCACACATTGATCACACACAATGATCATCAGATCGCCCTGGCCCACAGTTTCCTCACCCACGTGGCATGGGCTTTTAGAATCTGCCAATCCTTCCTGACCACAGCGCAGTTTGAAGCCTCCCTTTGTCCAATTTGACGCTTTGAAGTTTACATCACTCACAATTATGGGTTTTGTGCGTGATGCTAAAAAACATCATGCACAAAATGTTATCTGTTACGTTGGTAACACTAACATATAACAAACCCATTTCCCAGCCAATGTATTTTTATCTGTAATTAATTAAGCCTCAGATGTAACGGGCTGCCCTCAATCTATCGTCAGCTGTATCAGGTTAGCTGTTTTACAGCTGCTTCTTTGCACCTTTTCATTCTGTAATGAAATGAAATCCCATTTACAGAACCCATTGAGTGGAAGATTCGTCAAACTAGATTCACACACTGCGGTGAAACCACGTCTCTGCTGAAGAGATACCAGCACAGTCTGTCAGGGGGAAGGAATATTCCACGAAGGGCCATTGATTTAAAAACATAGAAAATCAGTGCAGGAGCAGGCCATTCGAGCCAGCACTCCCATTTAATATGATCATAGCTGATCATCCAAAATCAGTACCCCCTTCCTGCTTTATCCCTTGATTCCGTTTGTCTCAGGGGAGCTGCAATAACTGCTTTACCCTGTCTCGGGTCACAGGAGGTCCATTTCACCATTTAACTGCTGTAACCACTGACAAAGGCAGGCAGAGGAGAGGCAAGATATTTGGTGTGAACTTTAATTGGCCGACTACCCATGGCCAAATGAGCTATTAGCTGTCAGTATCTGGTGGGCGGTGTGACTCACGTCGCAGTGGCCTCTGCAGTCCGTCTGTCTTTTTATTATTTTTTGTCTCGTTTCAATGTAGTTTTTATTTTTTTGACGGGGTATGTGTGTGTGGGGGGCGGGGGGTGGGGAAACTTTTAAAATCTTTTCCCTGCATGGAGAACCCGACCTTTTCTTTGTCAGGTCTCCGTTGTCGTTGGGGCTGCAACGTGGAACGGCCTCCAGCAGGAACGACCTGGGGCTCCAGTCGTGGAGCTGCGGAGCTACTCACCATCGTAAAGCTGGCCGAGTCCGGAGCGGGTGGAGCTGTGGTGGCGCGCTGCAGTGACCCGACCCCCGGAGATTCGGAGGCTCCTACCGCAGGTCTGGCAGACAGGAACACCGGGAGCCCGCGGGTCCCTGCTGGGAGACCGCTTTTCGGGGCTTCTGCAACGGCGACTTCTCCCGCCCGAGTTGCGGGGTTGAAGAGTACCTGGAGCGGGGCCTTACATCATCGCCCCGCGCGGCTTGGATTGGCTGCGGGACTTTGCTAGCGCCCGCCAGGGGCTCCAACACCAAGACCCGGAGCAGGGCCTTGCATCACCCAGTGCAGCGTTAATGGCCGCGGGACAATTGCCATCGCCCGCCGGGGGCTTTGACTCTGACATCGGGGGGGAGAGGGGAGTGCAGGGGAGAGATACGTTTTTGCCTTCCATCACAGCGAGGAAGAGATGCACCGTGATGGATGTCTGTGTAAATTGTGTTGTGTCTTGGGTCTTTTTCTTTTTGTATGTATGACTGCAGAAACAACATTTCATTTGGACCTCAACGAGGTTCAAATGACAAATAAAAATTGTATTGTATTGTATTGTATTGTAATAACCCACTATGGCTATCCACCCCCATATATCTTTATTGCATAGAAGGAAGCCATTCAGCCCATCGTGTAACTGCTGGCTCTCAGAACTATCTCATTCTATTCTCCAACTCCTCCCTCCACAGACTCTCTCCGGCTCCATTCCATTGAGCACCATATTCTTCACAATCCCCCATCCCACTTTTCCCAAAGTTTCCCAATAAAGTTGATGGAACCCTCTTCACCTCCCCACTTTGTTACGGGTGCCAGGGGTTATGGGAAGAAGGCAGGAGAATGGGGTTAAGAGGGAAAGATAGCTCAGCCATGATTGAATGGCGGAGTAGACTTGATGGGCTGAATGGCCTATTTCTCCCCGTATCACATATGAACCTCTGACTGGCATTATCCAACCCTGGTTAGGCTCAGTATTGCAAAGACGTTGACTTTAGCACCATTCCAGTGTGTGCCAGTCCACACAAACCTTGGCCGCCAGGTGCACACATGGTGTGTTTGACTTCCTCAGGTCAAAGTCGATGAGGACAGCATCAGACACTCCAGGGAAAAGCTCATCTTCAGTGAGCTGCAAGCCCACAAAGAACTGCTGGCTCACCAGCAAATTGCCATAGACCACCAGGACAGGAGAGCTCAGCTTTGTCCATCGCTGGCGATCTCGGATCATCCAGATGACACAGGACCAGATCAGCAGGGCAAAGGTCAGCCAGCTATTGTAAGTGATGCTCCAGATCTGTGGGGGAGGACAATGATCAATAAGTAGTATAGCCTTCTCTCTATCGAACACCCTCTAACAATGCACCACAAGATCTGTATTAGCACAGCAAACAAAGTTATTCCAGGAATCCATATCCTATTATGAAGTTTAGAGAGCTGGGGTTGTTCACATCGGAAACATATGTTTGATAATAGCTAATTGATTAAGAAACTATGCAGCAAAATTGATCCAACAGTCAGGGCATTCATTGTGAAAGAGTGTTGGTGGACATTAAGAAAGGATATGCAATAAAAGCATATTTTATTGCATATTGCAAAAGAGCATTTTATAACCAAGAATTAAAAGCTGCAAATTAAATTCAGCAATCGGTATTGAAATTAATGGTTTAAAATTGATCGATTCCTGAATACGATGAGGCTGTAAAGATTGTGGAACATGGCGGTATCAAGTTAAGAGAGGCGAGATGGAGTAATGAGGTATGAGAATGTGGCAAGGGTTGGGACCGATGATTGCAAGAATGTGGGATGATAGATGGGATGGCTGGTGGCAGATGGAGTTTGGCAGGAAGGGGGATGGGCAGACTAGCGGCACGGTGGCGCGGCGGTGGAGTTGCTGCCTTACAGCGCTTTCAGCGCCGGATTCGACCCCGACTACGGGTGCTGTCTGTACGGAGTATGTACGTTCTCCCCGTGACCTGCGTGGGTTTTCTCCGAGATCTTCGGTTTCCTCCCACACTCCAAAGACGTACAGGTTTGTAGGTTAATTGGCTTGGTAAAGGTAGAAACTATCCCTAGTGTGTGTGGGATAGTGTTAATGTGCAGGGATCGCTGGTCTGTGCGGACCCAATGGGCCGAAGGGCCTGTTTCTGCGCTGTATCTTTAAACTAAACTGATCAGGTCAAAGAAAGGATCATATTATAACAACCTTTTTGTCCTTTCAACTGAGTTTTATTCCATAAAACTGGGACCATTAACACATAATACTGAAATACCATTCAGCTTTCAGAAAATGTCCAGAAATGTTTAAGTGCTAAATAAATAACGGCATTTGCGTTTAGGACGTGTGCCAAAATATCATTTTAGACAATAGACGCAGGAGTAGGCCATTAGGCCCTTCGAGCCAGCACCGCCATTCAATATGATTATGGCTGATCATCCCCAATCAGTACCCCGTTCCTGCCTTCTCCCCATATCCCCTGACTCCGCTATCTTTAAGAGCCCTATCTAGCTCTCTCTTGAAAGTATCCAGAGAAACGGCCTCCACTAAGGCAGAGAATTCCACAGACTCACAAATCTCTGTGAGAAAAAGTGTTTCCTCGTTTCCGTTCTAAATGGCATACCCCTTATTCTTAAACTGTGGCCCCTGGTTCTGGACTCCCCCAACATCGGGAACATGTTTCCTGCCTCTAGCGTGTCCAAACCCTTAATAATCTTATATGTTTCAATGAGATGCCCTCTCATCCTTCTAAACTCCAGAGTATACAAGCCCAGCCACTCCATTCTCTAAGCATATGACAGTCCTGCCATCCAGGACTGTCATATTAATATTAGCGGGAATTAATCTTGTAAACCTACGCTGTACTCTCTCAATAGCAAGAATGTCCTTCCTCAAATTAGGGGACCAAAACTGCACACAATATTCCAGGTGTGGTCTTACTAGGGCCCTATACAACTGCAGAAGGGCCTCTTTGCTTTGATACTCAACTCCTCTTGTTATAAAGACCAACATGCCATTCGCTTTCCTCACTGCCTGCTGTACCTGCATGCTTACTTTCATTGACTGATGAACAAGGACCCCCAGATCCCGTTGTACTTCCCCTTTTCCCAACCTGACACCATTTAGATAGTAATCTGCCTTCCTGTTTTTGCTACCAAAGTGGATAACCTCACATTTATCCGCCTTAAACTTCATCTGCCATGCATCTGCCCACTCACCCAACCTGTCCAAGTCACCGTGCATTTTCATAGCATCCTCCTCACAGTTCACACTGCCACCCAGCTTTGTGTCATCTGCAAATTTGCTAATGTTACTTTGACTCCCTTCATCTAAATCATTGATGTCTATTGTAAATAGCTGCGGTCCCAGCACCGAGCCTTGCGGCACCCACTAGTCACTACCTGCCATTCTGAAAGGGACCCGTTAATCCCTACTCTTTGTTTCCTGTCTGCCAACCAGTTTTCTATCCATGTCAGCACTCTACCCCCAATACCATGTGCCCTAATTTTGCCCATTAATCTCCTATGTGGGACCTTATCAAATGCTTTCTGAAAGTCCAGGTACACTACATCCACTGGCTCTCCCTTGTCCATTTTCCTAGTTACATCCTCAAAAAATTCCAGAAGATTGGTCAAGCATGATTTCCCCTTCGTAAATCCATGCTGACTCGGACCGATCCTGTTACTGCTATCCAAATGTGCCGTCATTTCATCCTTTATAATTGACTCCAGCATCTTCCCCACCACCGATGTCAGGCTAACTGGTCTATAATTCCCTGTTTACTCTCTCCCGCCTTTCTTAAAAAGTGGGATAACATTAGCTATCCTCCAATCCACAGGAACTGATCCTCAGTCTATAGAACATTTTAGCTGGAATGAAATGGTTCACCAGGGGACTGTGTTACTACCTACTCGCCATCAGTCCACACGCTTTAATAAATATGCTCTTATTTGTGCCACAGCTTTATAATGATGTACATGAATTCTATGTCCAGTTAGTGTTCTCTAAAGTGGCAACAAATTGGCAGTGTTCCTGTGAAATGATGTGTGTTGCTGTTCTCTAAAGCGGGGACTAATGGGGATTTTCCCTGTGAAGTGGCGTGTGGGTGGCTCACTGGAGATGAACCGTGCAGCATTCAGCAGTAAGAGGTAAAGGGAGACACGGCCTTCACTTTACCATCATGAAGATGAGTGCACAGGTGTAACTCTGCTGCATCACCATGCGAGCAGCGATCGACAGGCTGCCGGCTGCTTTCTCAGTCTCATCCTCTGCACGTTCACTCACTCGGAACACATCTGCCGAAGAAAAGGAGAGTGGGATCAACATCGGCCTGAAGCCGGTTACAGAGAGAGCCTTGTGAGGCCCAGTGAAGAACAGATCAATCTTGCAAAGCGATTGTTCAAAGTGACAAAAGATTGAACAATGCCCAGAGATCAACCAAGCATGAATTGCACGGGGAAAGATCTTGTAGTGTCCTCCTAGTTCACCAGATCAGCAAACCTAGAGCATCAGATCAGGGGAAACGAATAAAGGCCGTAATTTAAGCTAGCCTATGCAAATTTCAAGCAGACTGTTATAGAATCGTAGTCATACAGCACGGAATCATGCACTCTGGCCCAACTTGTCCACGCCGACCAAGGTTCATAACTATCTACACAAGTCCCACATGCATGCGTTTGACTCACATTCCGCTAAACCTTTTATATCCATGTATCTGTCCAGATGCATTTTAAATGCTGTTATAGTACCTGCCTCCACAACTTCCTCTGGCAGCTCATTCTATATACCCACCACCCTCTGTGTAAAAAATTGCCTCTCAGGTTCCTATTAAATCTTTCTCCTCTCACCTTAAACCGATGTCCTTTGCATCTCAATTTCCTGACTCTGGGTAAGAGATACTGTGCATTCACCCTATCCATTCCCCTCCTGACCTTGACCACCTCTACAAGACCACCCCTCATCCTCCTGCACTCCATAGAATAAAGTCCGAGCCTGTCCAACCTCTCCCCATAGCGCAGCCCCCCAAGTCCTGCCAACATCCTTGTAAATCTCCCCTGCATTCTTTATAGCTTAACAACATCTTTCTTATAATAAGGTGACCAAACCTGAACAATTTACTTCAAATGCAGCTTCACCAACATCCTGCACAACTGTAACATAACATTCCAACCCCTATAATCATTGCCATGACTGATGAAGGCCAAGGCACTGAAGGCCTTCCTGACTAGCCTATCCACCTCTGATGCCACAACCTTGTTACAGCCTTGGAATGAGAAATATTTGCAATAAATCTACCAGGCGAGTAAGAGAGACGAAACTACAAGTTCAAAATATTTTTAGATCCCATGAAGGGATAATCAATGTACCAGAGGCAGTCACGGTGGTGCAGCGGTAAAGTTGCTGCCTTGCAGCGAATGCAGCGTTGGATAACCGGGTTCGATCCTGACCATGGGCGCTATCTGTACAGAGTTTGTGTATGTTCTCCCCGTGACCTGCGCGGGTTTTGTCCGAGATCTTCGCTTTCCTCCCACACTCCAAGGACCTACGGGTTTGTAGGTTAATTGGCTTGGGTTAAAGGTAAAAATTGTCGCTAGTGGGTGTTAATGTGCGGGGATTGCTGGTCGGCACAGATCTAGTGGACCGAAGGGCCTGTTTCCGCGCTGTATCTTTTAAAAACAAAAAAACAGAAAAAAAGATGGGCTTTGACTGGATCACGGGAATTGACTGGATGGAAGAATTGATTACTTCTTATTCATTCACAAGTTGCAGACATTTCCCATTAATGCCACTTATTACTCATCCTAATTGCCCCTTGAATGTAAGACTCTTGATTATTTACAGGACACGTTAAAGCCCTGTCCCACGGTACGAGTTCATTCCAAGAGCTCTCCCGAGTTTGTCCTGATTCGAACTCGGAGATTTACGGTAATGGCCACTCGTCGGTACTCGGGGCTCTCGTGGACATTTTTTATCATGTTGAAAAATCTTCACGAGTCTTCCCGTGCTTACCTGCCGTTAGCGAGTCTTCCCGAGTACCTGCCGTTAGCGCTGAGAGACGTCCCCGAGCTCCGACGTACCCGCTACGTTCATTCTCCGTGCTTACCACAAGTTTGATTTTTTTTAAACTCGGGAGAGCTCTTGGAATGAACTCGTACCGTGGGACAGGGCTATAAGAGTGGACCACATTTCTTTCTGGAGCCACAAAGCAGCTGTGGGTTATCAGTCACATCAGCAACAGACTGCATCTCTGGAATAGGGAAGCAATGAATCCCCAGTAACAGCAAAGATACCAATCAATGATTGCAAGGATCCTGCCACTTGTCATGAGCCATTGTACCACCTCAGCCCATGTGGTGACATGGCATTGAGATCAAAGATCATTGCCCTCACTGCAACTGATTGATGAATGCAGTAACTTAATACAATGCAGTTTCTTCCTGAAGCTGCAAAGGTTTTGTTTTAGGTTTTATGTTAGTTATCTTTAAGAAGTTGGCAAACAAAATAAGAATAATTTTGGAAAATATAATGATTCAATCAGATCAACCAATTTTCATTTAGTTTAGTTTAAAGTTATAGCGTAGAAACAGGTTCTTCGGCCCATCTAGTCCGCCCCACACAATAACACTATCCTACACACACAAGGGCCAATTTTATACATACCAATTAACTGACAAACCTGTATGTCTTTGAAGTGTGGGAGGAAACTGAAGATCTCAGAGCAAACCCAGGCAGGTCACGGGGAGAACGTACAAACTCCGTACAGACAATCACCTGTAGTCGGCATCGAACCCGGGTCCCGAGGTCTGTAAGGCTGCAACTTTACCACTGCGCCACCTCTCAGATTCTTTTACCACCTGAGGCAATTAGTGCTGTGCCGTGAAACATGTCCACACAACAGCGCATGCAGCCCACCACCTGTGAGCAGGAGCTGCCCAGATGGAACCCGAATGGACAGTCGATATACCCAGTGACCATGTAGTATATTCAGTGCAAGCATGGTGATACCCTTCTGCAGAGCAGTGATCATTGCCTACAGCATTTCTTGCCATTCAATCACATTTGATTCTGGATTAAGAACCTTACCAGAGCCAGAGGAACACGGAGAATACTCTGAGGAGCTGTACCTCTGCACCGGCACACAGTTATTGTTTGCTTGCTGTTTGTAGAAGGGAACAGCCAACTGCACTGTGTGGCCGCTTCCTGAATAAACCATTGGCTGCTGCAATCAAAGAGAATATTAAAGTCAAGCCACAATGTTCTGAAACTCAAACTCTGCATGTTGTACTCTAATTCCCTCCAGATGGTAAAAATAAATCTGGATGGCACAGTGACGCAGCTCGTAGTGTTGCTGCCTTACGATGCCAGACATCTGGGTGCTTTGGGTGCTGTCTGTGTGGAGTTTGCATGTTTTCCCTGTGTCAGCATGGGTTTCCTCTGGGCATTCCAGTTTCCTCCCACGTCTCAACAATGTGTAAATTTGCAGATTAATTGGTCTCTGAACATTGCCCCTAGTGTGTAGGGAGTGGATGTAAAAGAGGGATAACATGGAACTAGTGTGAAGGGATGAATGGTAGTCAATGTAGACTCAGTGGGCCAAGGGTCCGTTTCCATGTTGTGTCTTTCAATCAAACAATATGGAGATCAAAACAGCACGTGGCAAAGTCCAGCTCGTGGACACTCCACCTTGGCATAATTTAAATAGACCCTCATCCCTTTAAAGTTAGGACAACTAAAGTTCAGGATCTTGGGCTAATCCACGCTAATTGAGTCCATGCTCCAGTCCAACTAAGCAGTAACACCTTTGACCAGAAGCGGCCATAGAATGACATTGAGGGAAGGTGCCCCAGCTGGTGAGTGGGGAGTGAAGAGGCCCCTGAGATGAGGGAGCTGGATGAAGGGGTCCTTGCAGCAGGAGGAGGGAACCAAGAGCCAGGTGAGGGAGCTTCTCTGGGTGGGAGAGAGCAGGGCAAACGTGTCCCCAAGATGAGGGAGGGTCATAAGGTCATGTGATAGGAGTAGAATTAGGCCATTCGGCCCATCAAGACTACTCCACCATTTAATCATGATCTATCTATTCCTCCTAACCCCATTCTCCTGCCTTCTCCCCATAACCTCTGACAATGTACTAATCAAGAATCTAGCTATCACTGCCTTAAAAATATCCACTGACTTGGCCTCCATAGCCTTCTGTGGCAATGAATTCCACAGATTCACCACCCTCTGACTAAAGAACTTCCACCTCATCTCCTTCCTAATGGAGCGTTCGTTAATTCTGAGGCTATGGCCTCTAGTCCTAGACTCTCCCATTGGTGGAAACATCCTCTCCACATCCAATTTATCCAAGCCTTTTGCTATTCTGTATGTTTCAATGAGGACCCCCTCATTCTTCTAAACTCCAGCGAGTACAGGCCCAGTGCCGACAAACGCTCATCATAGGTTCCAAGGTGACGATGTGCCCAGGAGGAGCAGGGTGAATGTACCCTCGAGGGGAGAGGGCAGGTGAAGGAAACCCCTGTGTAGAGGGAGTTTAACAAAGTAGACTCTCCACCCTTCCCTATCTCCCAGGGAAGGCACTGGCCAACAACTGCTCTTTTGCTTTTTTGTAGTAAGACAGAGATGAATTAAAGTTTCCGATCTTTTGTTGACAATGATCATTCTCAATGAACTGAACAGGACAGATTTATTTAGACAGATGATTTCGTTCTGACCTTTTTGCTCTCATTTTCAACCATCTGCAAGGTTGCTGCAGCATGGGCATTGTCCGTCACGTCTTCTATAGAGCTGATCTCCACCTTTGGAAGCTCGGCCTTTTAATAACAATTACAAAACCATTGCATTACAACATGACAACAGTTGTTATAACCACACAGTATTAAAAGTGAACATTCACTGACTGTAATAAGCCAGTTGTGATATTTATTTAAATGGAATCAAGAATTGTATTTTATTTTACTCTATTTGGAGTCATAAGGGCGGCACGGTGGCATAGTGGTAGAGTTACTGCCTTACAGCACCAGAGACCCGGGTTCGACCCTGACTACATGTGCTTGACTGTACGGAGTTTGTACGTTCTCCCTGTGACCTGCGTGGGTTTTCTCCAGGATCTTCGGCTTCCTCCCACACTCCAAAGACGTAGAGGTTTGTAGGTTAATTGGCTTGGTATAAGTATAAATTGTCCCTAGAGTGTGTAGGGTAGTGTTAATGTGCGGGGATCCCTGGTGGGTGCAGACCCGGTGGGCCGAAGGGCCTGTTACCGCGCTGTATCTCTAAACTAAACTAAAAGTCATTGCATTTTAAGTTGAAAATTTTGAGGAAAGTTCCTGCATGAGCGTAAAATCAGGAAAACCCACTAACCTCGTTCTGGGGCCAGATGGATTTGCACTGTGCCACGGAGATGAGAAAATGCCACATTTAACCTTGATCATTGATGAGTTCATTGTTGAGGATGTTACCAGGAGTGGATTGTGAGAGTTATATGGAGTGGCTGGAATGCTAGATCTTATATCCCCCTGGAATATTAGAGCCAGAGGAAGTGACCTTATAAAAGGTTTGTAATTGTTAATTATTTTATGAGTCTCAATGAGGTTTATAAAATAATGAAGAGCATAAGTAAGGGGAATAGTCAGTCAGTCTTTTCATCAGGATAAATGGCATAGGTTTAAGTTGCGAGAGGAAAGACTTAAAAGGGACACAATGGGCAATTTTTTTTCTAAAGAATGTGTTGAGTATATGAAACAAGCTGCCATATGAAGTGATAGAGGCAGGTACAGTTATAGCATTTAAAATAGGGACGGTTTGGAGGGATATGGGTCAGGTGCAAGCAAGTGCGACTAGCTAGGTTGGGCAACGTGGTCAGTATGAATGAGTCGGGCCAGTTTGCTCGCTGTAGAGCTCTATGACTCTACAACAAGATTGTCTGGCCACCAAACCCCCAAGACAGTGATTCACTTGAGTAATGTCACACCCCAAAATATCAGGAACATCCAACCTTTTCTGCAAAATGGAAGCAGGAAATTTAGAATAGCTATCGTAAGCAGTTTTGGTGCAAAGTTTTAGCATAATTCAGCAGTTGTTATTAACTATAACAATTACAAAAACAATTCAGCCCCTGCTCTAGCAAGCTCAGTAACCCGCACCCCACCAGGTGGATTGTAAATGGATTCACACACCTCAGGAAGCCGTATGATAGTGATGGGGACGGTTTGATGCCACGGTGCATTTCCGGTGGTTGCGGGTCGCAATATTGGCGGAGCCGGCAGCTGGAGGCGCTACAGCAGACGGGTGAGAGTGTGGATTGAGCATAACCTGCAGCAGCTGCATCGAGCGGCCATGGTAGGAGCCAATGGCAACTGGCTGGGTGAGGCCAACCCCTAATTAAGGTCATAAGGGATAGGAGTAGAATTAGGCTATTCGGCCTATCAGTTTACTCTGCCATTCAATCATGGCTGATCTATCTCTCCCTCCGAATCCCATTCTCCTGCTTTCTCCTCGATCTCATCGATCTATTGCTGCCAGGACACCAGGCCTTAAAGTGAGAATATAAGAAACTGCATACGTCCTCAGGACAAGATTGGACTTTCCAGAGATTTGGAAGTTGCAGGAAGGTGCCAGAATGTGGTGATTCTCCGCGTACTGTGTCACACGAGGATTTAATGTGCATGGTATGACTTGAGTGGACAGCAAGCAGAACAAGCATTCCAATGTATCTCCGTACACGTGACAATAATTAAGCCAAAAACAAGTGTGTGCTAGCTGGAGGGACTGATGCTCTGTCACACTATCGGCTTTGCCAAAATCCTCAAACTGCTACAGTTACCTCTGACTCGTCGCTGAGGAGCAGTTGTCGAGTTAAAGTGGTGACGGTGAAGTACAGAATCAGGAGCACGATGGGGTTTAGAACCACAGGCCAGTGAAGACCCTGGTGGGTCATTAGTGCCCATGGTTCCGACATGTTGGTGTGAATCACCGCTGTCAAACCAAATAACCTGCATCAAGAGAGAGAACAAGTAAATCATCAAACAGTAGATTAACATAAGAGCAAAAAGCATCAGTTAATTGGATAATGGTTGACCCGTACAATTCTGATGCTTGCTTTCAGTTAATTCAATGTCCAGAGCATTCCAGGTTTTCAGACATTCCAGATTTGCATTGACTTCTGGGTGACCTACTGATTCCAGCTTCCACCCCCCAGATCCAACCACATCAAGCTGCTAAATTTGTATATAAACCACATCCAACCCCAAACCCTCTCCCCTCTTCACCCCACTTCCAATGTGACATTTTTTCTGGATGCACACGATAGAAGAAATCAATTCTCCATCTTTTAAAGGACCTCCGTTAGTTCATTCCCAGCAGATCAATCTGGGAGATTGAAGAGCCCCCAGCTGCCATGCCATTCCTCAGAGGATCTTTGACACCAACAATCAGATTCCCTGTTCTTCATGGCTCTTCATGGCCCTCCCTCCTGAACTCATCTCTTGTTGGCCAAAAATGAACATTGCATTCCAAGTACAATCTGACTCAGAACTATCCCTTTATATCCATCTTCCAATTTATGATCAATAAACATTGAGTTCACACAGTGCTTACTACCCAATTACATTTTA
The DNA here is from genome assembly GCF_010909765.2 of Amblyraja radiata. Taxonomy (NCBI): domain Eukaryota; kingdom Metazoa; phylum Chordata; class Chondrichthyes; order Rajiformes; family Rajidae; genus Amblyraja; species Amblyraja radiata. Next base: position 33,420,027 of record NC_045978.1, on the reverse strand, counting down.
ATCTTCATTGTATCGCCAGTAATTTAGCAGAATGCTTTATTTTCTTTGTGTAGGAAAGAACTGCAGATGCTGGTTTAAATCAAAGGTAGACACAAAATGCTGGAGCAACTCAGCAGGAGAGGCAACATCGCTATATAGGCTTTAGCTTCATTAATTCCAATCCATTCTTCCCACATTTCCATCATCTGCCCCCAGATTCTGCTACTAACTTATCTGCACCCCAGGGGCAATTTAAAATGGCTAATTGACCCATCAACCCGCATGTCTTATGCACTGGAAGTAATCTGAAGGAACCCCCATGGTCACTGAGAGAATGTGCTAAGTCCACACGTCAGGATTGATCCTAGTTTTCTGTTTCCACCCAGCTCTGCCAAGTGCCAAGGCTGCCAACGATTTAAACATTTCTGACATTTAGAAACTATTGAGAGGACTTCCGGTGGCGATGCGAGCAGATGGCTGCTTAATTTCGAGCTCCCGATAGCAAGTTTAAAACTAGCCTCCCTTAATTCACTAATTGCTACATAATTCACAGTTTTCTGTTTTGGAATGAGTGGGGGAGCGACAACTAGAAGTCAAAAGAAACGTGACGGACGAGAAAGAAAGAATTCACCGGAGATGGACAAAGCTCAAAGTTCAAAAGATGACTCGGCAGAAACTGTGCGCTCAATGCTACACAATATCAGTAAGGAAATACATGACTTCAGGACTGAATATAAAGTGGACTTACATAAATTTAAAGAAGAAATCAAAGAAGACATGAAAACCGAACTCAGAGTACTGAAGCAAGAAATTTATCATAAACTTTCTGCAAACTCCAAACAAATCCACGCCCATGAAACTAGACTAAACAAAGCTGAAGCACGAATCGAAGAGGCTGAGACAATTAACATGGCTGTGAAAAATGTGCTGTTTAAATCTATGAAAAAACAGAAAGCCGTGCAAGAAAAACTGACTGATTTGGAAGGACGGTCTAGACGAAATAACATTCGCATCTATGGCGTACCTGAAGAGAAAGAAGGCAAATCTATGTCTGAATTTGTGGAGCAACTTTTAAAAACTGAACTCGTAATAACAACGGACACCAACGTACGGATCCAGCGCGCGCGCAGAGCTTTGGCTCGCAAACCGGAAGGTAATTCACCACCTAGGTCTATAGTGGTAAATTTCCTGGAGTTTAATACCAAAGAAATGGTATTGAAAAAGGCCTGGGGAAAGAAGATAATGATTGATGGGCGATGTCTATCATTTGACCACGACTATGCAATGGAGGTTGTCCAGAAGCGCAAGGCATATAAGGGAATAAAGAGGGCCCTGAAGGAGAGAGGTGTCCGCTTTCAGACCCCGCTGGACAAGATGCCTATTCACTGGGACTCAGGAACATGCACATATCATAGTGCACAAGATGCAGCGCAGGAATTGAGGAGGAGAGGCTACTCCGTGGAGACACCTGATTACAGCGCTGAGGAGCTGGCGGACCCAGAGATGGAGCGTCTTCTCCAGGCTTTGACATGGCAGAGAGTTGGAAAGAGGAGCGAAGATGAGAGTGAGACAGCAAGAGAGCGACTACAGGAGTCTGAGCAGACCCCATCCAACTACCTTTTATTGTGTCACAAATTCTTTTGGACTAAAAAATAAGTGCTATCGGATGACGTTGGACGATACTAAGATGCGTGAAATGGAGTGTTTCACCTCTAGTGAGGGGCCCTCTGGGAGGAGGCTTTCCCCTATACCTGCCAACGGGGACTCAGCGTGGAAAGGAATCACCCTTACTTGGAAGTCAACTGTTTTTTCTTTTCTTTTCTTTTTTTTATTTGGCACATGTTGTCCAGATGTTCAGACCTGCACAGTTTCAAGTTATCTGGAGATTTATGAATGCAAGACAGGAGTAGGTAAATTAAATGTCACGTAATACTATCAAATTGGTGTCACTCAATGTAAACGGGATGAATAATCCAGTTAAAAGGAGCAAGGTCCTGGCTAAACTGAAAAAAGAAAAGGCCCAGGTACTATTTTTACAAGAAACCCACCTGCCTCAACAAGAACATGAGAAACTAAAACGCTTTGGCTTTAGAAATGCATTTTATAGTTCCTATAAAACTAGCCAAAAGAGGGGAGTGGCTATCCTTATCACAAATGCAGTCCAATTTGAATGCCATAACGAAGTCAGGGACAAAGAGGGAAGGTATGTATTAATTAAAGGAAAGCTGGAAAACAAAGTTGTGACACTGATCAATGTATATGCCCCCCCAGAGAGTACCAAATGTTTTTTCAAAACTCTGACATTATTGCTTTAGAGACTGAAGGTATTTTGATATGTGGAGGGGACTTCAATGTGGTCATGAATCATAATCTGGATACAACAAGCCTAAAAAAAAACCAAGATGCATCTGACCAAGTTTATTAACACATCAGTACAGGAAATGGGCCTAATTGATGTTTGGAGAGAACCAATTGTTCAAGCGCTTTTGATTGCAACATGCACCTTAATTTAGTTCAACAAAGAAACTGACAAGTCCTTTAGAAAGGGACTACACACACTATTCAGTCCCTCACTCAGTCTACTCCAGGATTGACTACTTTTTAATGAATACGGGTGAAAGCCGCAGGATCACAGAGTGTAAAATCGGGGTGGCAGATATATCTGATCACAGTGCGATCAGCTTGACAGTACACCTGAATAGTAGAAAAAGAAATACTGTTTGGAGGCTCAATGTGGGTATTTTGAATAATAAGGCAAATGTGGAACAAATAAGGGAAGAGATAAAAAGGTACGTGGAAGAGAATGATAACAGGGATGTGGATCCTGTAATACTGTGGGATGCTATGAAGGCAGTTATACGTGGAAAGCTGATCGCCCTGACATCATCACAAAAAAAGGCCCGGCTAGCTACGTATGAACATAAAGTAGAAAAACTGAAAGAATTGGAGAAAAAACATAAAAACATACAGGATCAGTTGGTACTAAAACAGATTAAGGAAAAAAGGGGGGAGATAGATGAGATCCTCAGGGGAGATATGGAAAAAAGGGCAACATTCGTAAAGCAGACCTATTATGAAGCAGGTCCAAAAGCAACTAGACTCCTGGCCAGACGCCTGCGTAAACAGCAGGCCTCTAATACAATTCATAAAATAAGAGATCCTAAAACCAATCAATTATCACATGAGCCAGATGAGATAGAAAGAATATTTGAAGAATACTATGAGAAACTCTATTCTAAACCACCATCAGCTGACGAAAGGACAATGAGAAGTTTTCTTAACTCACTTGATCTGCCATCCATTGGTGAGACACAAAATAATACCATTACGTCACAATTTACGGTTAAGGAGCTGGAAGCTGCAATCAGTAGACTCAAGGCTAGTAAATCACCAGGCAGCGATGGGTTTCCACCAGAATGGTACAAGGCCTTTAAGAAAGAGCTAACACCTCTGCTCCTGTCTTGCTTTAACTGGACCCTTAAAGAGGGCAGGGCTCCCCCATCATGGAAGGAAGCAATTATTACCATTTTACCCAAGGAAGGCAAAGACAAAGAGCAATGTAAAAATTTCAGGCCAATCTCAATTTTAAATGTAGACTACCAACTATTTACCTCAATCATTTGCAAAAGACTCGAGACTTTTGTACCAGATCTGATTAATGAAGACCAAACTGGATTTATTCGGGGGCGTGAAACACAAGATAATATTAGAAGAACCCTCCACATTGGATAATGCTCAAAAAAAGGATACAAATATGGTCCTGGTCAGTTTAGATGCAGAAAAAGCCTTTGATAGTGTTAGTTGGGTATTCTTATATGAAGTACTGAGGAGATTTGGTTTCAATGAAGATGCAATTTGGTGTATTAAAACAATATATCAGGAGCCTACAGCTAGGATTAAGGTAAATGATAACATATCAAAAAGGATCCAGTTAGAGAGGGGCACAAGGCAAGGATGCTGTCTTTCTCCTACCCTCTTCGTTTTGTATATCGAACCCTTAGCACAAGCAATAAGGCAGAGAGAAGACCTGCAGGGGGTCAAAATAGGGGGGAAAGAACATATAATTGGTCTTTTCGCTGATGATATCATTATTTTTCTTGAACGACCAGATATATGTCTCCCAAATCTAATGAACCTATTTGAAACATATGGATACTACTCAGGGTATAAATTGAATATAACAAAAACACAAATTCTTTCATTCAATTATTCTCCATCCCAACAAATCAGAGATGCATATAATCTGAAATGGAACTCTAAAACGATGCAGTATCTTGGTGTAACTATAGCCAAAACACTTTCCAACTTGTTTGAAACTAATGATAACAAAATTGAAGAAAACATCAAAAAGGATGTTGAGAGGTGGTCGACCCTTCCTCTAGACTTCAGTGCCAGAATACAAACGGTAAAAATGAATATCCTACCTAAACTACTATATTTATTCCAATCTCTCCCAATTAATGTTCCCCGAGATAAATTCATAGCCTGGGATAAAATGATCTCTAGATTCATTCGGAATAGCAAAAAAACAAGAATAAAATTAACAACACTTCAACTACCGAAAAGCAAAATGGCTTTACCAAATCTGAAGAAATACTTTTATGCAGCTCAACTCAGACCTCTGGCTTGTTGGTGTAGACCTGATTATGAATCTCGATGGAAAGAAATGGAAAGGGAGATACAGGGTTACCAGACCCAGATTTTGGTGGGAGACAAATATCTGAGAGGGGCTTTGAGACATGCTATGGATCCAATAGTAGCATTTAAGTTAGAAATATGGAATGTTATAGTGGAAAAATACGAATTAAAAAGAGGGGTTCACGCATTGAAGTGGTTTGCATATGACTCAAAGTTTAAGCCAGGGGTGTATGATTCAAAATTCAAAGAATGGGCACAAAAAGGCATAACGGCAATGTATACAGTTTCAGAAAATGGCGAGTTTATGAGCTTCCAAGATTTAAAGTCAAAGTATGGTCTCGAAAACAAAGATTTTTTTAGATACCTGCAATTAAGAGATTACTTTATAAAAGAGATAAGGCCAGAACTAGATGAAACTTCAAATAATGTGATCAATGTGATTGTGGATGCATACAAACAGAAGGGGTCTCGGGTCATCTCTGCTTTCTACCAAGCTCTGGTGGAAAGCGGGGGAGAATCAACGCTCAACATAAAAACAGAATGGGAAGCAGAATTAAAGATTCAAATAACAGAAGAAGAATGGTATCAAATGTGTGAAACACAATGTTTATCCACAAGCTCACTAGTATGGAGATAATTTTGCTGGAAGAATCTAACTCGCTTTTTTATAACACCCAAAATAAAAAGCAGACAACTTGCTGTCCAACAACACTGTTGGAGGCTGTGTGGGAGTATGGAGGCAGACCACTCGCATATTTTCTGGAACTGTGTAAAGATAAGGCCATACTTGGAAAATGTTAATGCAGCTGTAAATAATATCTTGGGTTATAAAATCCCAAATACCTGCCCTGTGATGTATCTGGGGCGTATTAAAGATAGTGTAAAAATAGAAGATACATATTTGATTAATGTTTTGCTTGCAGCAAGTAAGAAGGCCATTACCAGGCAGTGGCTTAGAAATTGGAACAGGAACAGTGGTTAGAAATTGTGCGAAACATCTTTAATAAGGAGAAATTGACATATTCCTTGAGAGTCAAGGAGAATTAATTTGAGAAGATCTGGGAAAAATGTAACAATGTTACAAAATTTTGAGATTTAAAAAATCAAGTCTGTAATTTATCTCATCAGATAAAGCATAAAAATAAGTTTAATTTGACACCTAATTCACTTTCATATCTCAAGTATTTAAAAAGTTATGGCCATTTTCATACTCGGAAATTAGCATCTTGTTCCCTATTGATTTTCTATGGACATAACAAAAAAGCTGTGATCGTGGACAGTCAAAAGCCCATAACCTTCTTAAAAATTAAGAGAACTGAATGAAATTTTCAGTTATCGTAGATTGAACCATTCTGAAACAAATATAAAATAATCTTACTTGGATGACCTGAAATTAAAGCATATAATTAGTTAGTTACCCAAGTGTAGCTAATTTCAAACTTCAATTACTAGATCTAAACATCTATCCATTTCTTAATAAATGATTAACATTTTTAAATAGCCTAAGTGTCCAAATAATATTCATAAATAATTCACAATAAAACATGATTTTTAAATCTCATTTACATTAATTTATAGGCCAAATGGAAGGAATTTGGTGTTTAATTGCTGTAAATTAAAGTCCATTTTAAATCAGCTTTCTAGTGGGATCCTGTGGAACGCGCTGGTTTAGAACGTTCACATTGCGGTAGATTTGTACCCTCAAATGCCCAGAAAAATACTGCGGGATATAATGGGCCCAAAATGAGCTACTCGCAATATTAAACTTTGTATAAAGGGATCTTAAGAAGCCCTTTTTAATGTAAAAATAAGCAGCCTACCTTCTATTATTTGCTCTATGCGACCCTGACAGCTGCTGGTGGTCGCGGGTTTAGAGATTGATTTTTAAACTACTATAACTATTATACGAGGCCTTTAAAACTAATAATAGCTTTTGCGACGGGGTCTTTCAGCGATTTTTCGTTAATAATTAACTAGGCTGAACATCTTCGATTTGAACAGCCTAGAGAAAATTGCGTTTTAAACCCGCCCCCCTCTAAACGGCGCCAAAATCGCGCACACCCGCAGCGACAGATTTTCAGCGACGCTTCAGGTAGGCTTTGCAACATACCTAAAAAATGAACTGTTTATTTGAGCCATGACACCAATTAGATAAATGCCGAGCTAGATATGGGAAGATTGCGTTATATAGAACTAGATGGTATGTTTGTATGAATGTTGAATTATCTCCAGATAACTAATCAATGTAATGGCTTTTCTTATTTTAATTTGGTAAGTGAACCACACGGTCTTATTCCAATTTTTTTTTTTTATTTACTTCTTTTTTCTTTTTTTTCCCCCAACTACTTATTTTTTTATTTTGATTGCTGTTTTTCTTACTTTGTTTTATTTATGGTGATGGTGTTGCACTGTTCTGAAAATATCTCTTAAAAATCAATAAAAATTTAAGTGAAAAAAAAAAAGAGACTATTGAAAATGAAACTATTACAAAGAAATGTAAATGTTTATAACATAAAAATGACGCATAATGAGAACCACTTTAAAAAAATTAAAAGCTCAAGTAATTAAATAAGGCTCAAGTAATTAACAAAAAATGTAAATTATCTTGACTCCTTCAAAGTAAACGGACTTGTGGGACGTGCCAGGTACATCCTGGGGGATCCATGGTGACTGGGAAATCAGCTGCAGAACATACCCACTCGGTTTGGGCTTTTGTTGGGGATCTGTAAACTCTTGCCATCATTGAGAATTGCCAACTATTTATTCTCTGCTTAGCTTCTGATAAACCCAGCAAAATCAGAGTCATTATAGATCATAGAACATTACAGCGCAGGAACAGGTCACTCCGCCCAAAATGTCTGCACTGAACATGATCCCAAGTTAATCTCTTCCATCTGAACATGATCCACATCCCTCCATATCCATGTGCCTCTCTAAAAGCCTCTTAAATCACACTATTGTATCTGCTTCGATGAATGCCCATGGTGTCACTTTTGATTTGAAGAAAGTGAGAGGAGTCAAAAGAGAAGTTGTCAGTAGCGTAGTGGTGATGAAGGCAAGCACACCATATACCTAGTTTGTAATTTATCCCCACTTGTGTTCCCACTTCCAGGGAAGCTATGAATTTGGACGCAAGGATCTCTCTGTACATCAGCTCTCACCATCAACTACATTTTTTTCCACAAACATTTGATCTCCCAAATTGCAACACGTCACAGTTGCTCAGATTAAACTCTATCTACCATTTCTCCACCCTATGGATTATGCTGTCAAAGGCAAGCAAATCATTTATCATTCAATTAAGTTGTGTTCACAAGTTATAGGATTGGAATTAGGCCATTCGGCCCATCAAGTCTACTCCGCCATTCAATCATGGCTGATCTCTGCCTCCCAATCCCATTTTCCTGCCTTCTCTACATAATCCTTGACATCTGTTTTAATCAATAATTTGTCTATCACTGCCTTAAAAATATCCACTGCCTTGGCCTCCACAGCCCTCTGTGGCAATGAGTTCCACAGATTAACTACCCTCTGACTAAAGAAGTTCCTCCTCACCTCCTTTCTAAAAGAGCGCCTTTTAATTCTGAGGCTATGACCTCTGGTCCTAAACTCTCCCATCGGTGGAAATACTCTTTCCACATCCACTCTATCTATGCCGTTCATTATTCTGTAAGTTTCAATGAGATCTCCCTTCAACCTTCTAAACTCCAGCGAGTAGAGGCCCAATGCTGTCAAGTGCTCATTATATGCTAACTCACTCATTCCTGGAATCATTCTTGTAAACCTCCTCTGGACCCTCTCCAGAGCCAGCACATCCTTTCTCAGAAGGAATGTGTTGCCAGTAGCTGGGGCCCATTCGAGCGCCCACGGCTACACCTTTGATTTGAAGCAAGTGACAGGAGTCGCAAGAGAAGGGGCATCAGTTTCTCTAACGGCGCAGCCCTACCTCATCCAAATATTGTTGGGTGGAAGTAGCCCCTGGAGGAACGGCAGCTGGTAGAGGTAGATCAGGGCCAAGTGGCTGCCGCTGAAGAACTGCATCAGTAGACACAAGCGTTTGAAGAGCAGGAGATGGAAGGCTCGTGCACAGGCCCACCACGAGCACAGCCCCAGGAAGGTGAAGAAGTAGACAGCAGAGATGAGCGATGGATGTACAATACCTGGAGGACAGAGATGGTCACAGAGCAAAACAGTTGTCACCCTATCAAAGAAGCTCGCAAGCATCAAGCAACCAACATCACTAAAACGGACTAGCTTTAGATGGGACTTCAACAATCAACCTTTAGTAACCCCCCTGGTTTATTCCATCAGCCATGTTTCCCTTAGGGGGAATTGTTGACAGGTAGTTGTGCACCAATGTCTTGTGTATATTCACTCTTCCTCAGGGTTAATAAAAATCACAGGATGCTGGTGCCATTCTGAACCTGGTTAATTCACCTGCACTGTAGAATGGCTGGCATGTGGTTCATTGAAGTCTGTGTGGAGAATTTGAATGGAATCTCCAGAACACAAATTACTACAATAAGGGAAATAACTTGTGTACAGGTTACAGGTTGTTCACAATCTTGGCGAATCCAAAAGAAATTGTGAATTTTAATCACTATAAGCATATATTACAGCAGCCAATTCTGTATAGTTTGTATAGTGGTGCTGGCTCGATGGGCCGAATGGCCTCCTCCTGCACCTATTTTCTATGAAATAATGAGTAGCTAGGATTGATGAGGTGAGAGTTGTTTAGGAATATAGGTGGAGGGGGAAGGGAGGGGAGAGATAGGTGTGAGATAAGCCAGGGGGAGGGGTGAAGTGGGGTTGGGAAAAGAATGGAAGGGAGGGGGGTTATGGGGAAGAATGAGGAGGGGGCGGGTTTTGTCGAGGTTACGATGGAGAAAGAGTTGGGGGGGTCAGTGCCAGTGTACACCTGAAACAAGGACCATTCAACGTAACCAATAAAAAACATAGGCATAGCTACAGCCTATGTGGGTGCTCATACCTGCACCATCACCTTGGAGAAAGTGAGAGGAGTCGAAAGAGAAATTGTTGAGGGTGAAGACAAGTCTGCCGGGTGGAGGGGAATGTTAGGAAAGGGAAGTTGAGTGCGTCTCTTTTCAAAGAGGAGCGACATGATAAACGATTGTTATCAGGCTGGAGAAAGAGAGAAACCGCTCTTTCCAGCTGTTGGTGCGAAGACCAACGTCCAGGTTCAGGAACAGCTTCTTCCCGACAGCCATCAGGCTATTAAACACAACAACGTCCAATAAGCTCTGAACTACAATAAACTATTATTATTATTATTGCACTACTTTTGTTTGTTGTGTGTGTGTGTGTGTGTGTGTGTGTGTGTGTGTGTGTGTGTGTGTGTGTGTGTGCGCGTGTGTGCGCGCGTGTGTGTGCGCGTGTGTGTGCGCGTGTGTGTGCGCGTGTGTGTGTGTGTGTGTGTGTTCTACCTGGGACACATGACAATAAAACTCTCTTGACTCTTGATATCTCTTCCTAATATATTTCAGTAATTTGTTTTTTGGGGGGGGACTATTTCAAAACTGCAGGCATCGCAAACCATGAGGTGCAGCCAACAGCAGGGAGAATGATGACGGATTTCATGTGGACTCTGATAGGTTGGTGGAGGTGGGAACGCATGTGTCAAGTGAAGCATTCCGGTGGGAAGGGGGAACAGATGCTGTGGTGCAATGGGTACAGGTCTGAAGGAGGACGGAAAGGCCTTTGCAACCCATTAAAGGGAGCAGAGCTGATTGAGAGACCAATGTAAAAAAAAATCCAAGCCATTCATGAACAGGGAAACACAATACTAAAGCAGGCAGGTTTTAACTTTTGGATTGACTCTACAAGGGAGGTAGTTTTCAGGAAAAGGCTGGAGAAGCCAGGATTTTCAAAATAGAGGGGATGCCACTTACAATGTGTGGCGGTGAATCAAATATCTCAGATGTAGATGTGATTGGAAAGCAAACATACAGCAGCATCCGGAACACAAGGATTGGCTGCAGGGTGGAGGTGGATTCAATCTGGGCTTGCAAAAGGGAATTGGAACCGTTTTTGAAACTTCACAAGTTATCGGTGTAGAATTAGGCGATTCAGCCCATCGAGTCCACTCCGCCATTCAATCATGGCTGATCGCTGCCTCCTAATCCCATCTTCTCTCCTTCTCTCCATAACCCTTGCCTTCTGTTCTAATCAAGAATTTGTCCATCTCTGCCTTAAATATATCCACTGACTTGGCTGCCTCAGACCTCTGTGGCAATGAGTTCCACAGATTAACTACCCTCTGACTAAAGACATCCTGTCTAAAAGAGTGCCCTTTGATTCTGAGGCTAGGACCAGACTCTCCCACCAGTGGAAACTTCCTTTCCACATCTACTCTATCTATGCCTTAGATAGCGGGAGAATTGCAGAGTTTTACGTAAGGGCAGGGGTGGGTCTAGCCATTTGTTCTTACAGGGAAGTAGCGTGGACTAAAGGGGCTTTATGGCCTCTTATTCCATTACTGATCAACAAATTGTAAGATTCTATGAGCTCTTGCAATCCATATATATATAAAATCCATGGAAGTATTTTATACCCAATTATGCTGGTTTTGATTAAGTCCTCTGCCATAGACAATCCATCCTCTGGGCACATAGATATTGCCAAGCATGCATCAGTCCAAGTTCAAAGGTTGGCTTGCTGTGCACATGCAGTCTATCATGCTTCCTATATTTACAGCCAGAGTGATACAGTGCGGAAACAGACCCATCAGCCCAACTTGCCCATACCGGCCAACATATCCCAGCCACACTAGTCCCACCTGCCAGCGTTTGGTCCAAATCCTTCCAAACCTGTCCTATCCATATACCTGTCTAACTGTTTCTTAAACGTTGGGATAGTCCCAGCCTCAACTACCTCCATACACCCACCATCCTTTGTATGAAAAAGTTACCCCTCAGATTCCTATTGTCTTTTCCCCTTCACCTTAAACCTATGTCCTCTGGTCCTCGATTCTCCTACTCTGGGCAAGAGACTCTGCGCATCTACCGATCTGTTCCTCTCATGAATAAAGAGGAATACATCTGCATCTGGAAGAATAGATCTTAGTTGTTAAGATATCTCAAGACCAAAAGGTGTCAGATATAAGCAAGCCTCGTTTTTTTGACAATCATTCTTACAAAGTTTCAGAAGCTTATGTGCATTCAATAACTTAAAGATACAGACCTGCAAAACATAGTAGAATGGTAACAATAGCTTTCCCTGCGGTAATGATCAGGTCTCCAATCATCTCCTTAATCCCCATCATTAATAAAGTTAGCCTCCAGGCCAGTCTTTGCTTGTTGCCTGCTTTGTCTTCAGTCAATGTTTCTTCCTCTTCTTCTTCCTCTTCCTCTTCTTCGTACTCTGCAGAATCTGACTCCGAGCTTGTTTCTTCTTCGGATTCTGTGCCTTCCACTTCTTCCTGACAGCAATAAAGATCAAAAAGTAAAAGAAGGGATTGAATTTAGTTGAGCGTTTTGGTAAATGGGGTACAGTTAGAGATTTAACTTGAATGGCGATCCCTCGCTCCCGTATTCCTCCCAAAAAACTGAGGGCGAGCAAAAATAGCTCAGAGGTTTTAATAGAAAATTGCATAAACCTAACCGCAGAAACGGATAAATCTGACTTTCAACTGATAGATTGGGCAGCACAGTGGCACAACAGTAGAGTTGCTGCCTTACAACATGTGAGACCCGGGTTCGATCCTGACCACGGGTGCTGTTTGTATGGAGTTTGTACATTCTCCCTGTGACTGTGTGGGTTTTCTCCGGGTGTTCTGGTTTCCTCCTACACTCCAAAGATGTACAGATTTGCAGGTTAATGGCTTGTAAAATTCGTAAAGTTTCCCTAGTGTGTAGGATAGTGCTCATGTAGAGAGTGATCGCTGGTCGGCACAGACTCGGTGGACCAAAGGGCCTGTTGCCACATTGTATCTCTGAAGTTTAAAGTTTAAAGTCTAAAAGTAATCAGCAAACACTCTCTCAAACAGTCGCACAAGTTTGAGAGCAGACCTGCAGACAGTCCGGGCATGATTTCTGATGAGGGGACACTAATTGTTGTGAGGCTGAGACATATCAATAGAAACAGCAATTCATTTCAGTTAAACAGAAACATAATTTGGCATCAAAAAGCTCTCCTCCACTTCTATGAACCTTAACATACGATACGATGGAACTTTATTTATCCCCAGTTGGAAATTGGTCCACCAACAGTCGTAAAACACAACAAGATACATTAAGCATGAAATTAAAGTGAAATTAGTGAAGAATGGAAAGTCCAGGATTCGGGACGTGCGATAATTGGGGAGGGGGAGGGAGGGGGGGGGGAGGGGGAGGGGATGGGTTAAAGGGTTAAACAGACAATTTCAGCTAAAATGTGAAATGGAGTAGCAAATCAGCTAAATTAGCAACCCTACATTCCATAGGCCCTCGAAAACAAGATTCCAACACTGTTTTCCAGATAGTGGGAGATATTTTCTGCATCTGTCCATGCGTGGGGACTTACATTGCCTGTGAACATAGCCTTTCTCAGGTCATTCTATGGGAATGCCTGGCGTTGGTGAACAAAACATAACCGCAATAGTTTAATCGATCACCGGCGTCCCGTGCCGCAGGTTGCGCACAAACGTTGCAGACAAGGGGGGCTGATGATTGGCTCAGGGAGGGAGCAGTGGCGCAGTCTGCTCTGATAATAAATGCCTTGTCGGAGAGAGAACCTTAGTCTTGGACAATGTCGCGAACAGTGCCAGGTGATCAAGAACTTGATGTGTTCGCAAGTGTATACGGGTTTACGTGAGTGTATGTAGAAACATCCTGCGGCAAGCTCTGCTGTGTGCTCGGGGTTTGCGAGTGTGATCGGGGGTAAGTGGGGATACGTGAGTGTATGTGCCTTATTTAGTAGTGTAATAAATTACTGAGTGAATCAAACTCTGTTATCTGAATCTGGTGATTTATCGAACACAACAGGCGAGTCAGTCTACCCCACAACAGGAGGGGGAGGAGTTGTACAGTTTGACAGCCACAGGGAAAAATGATCTCCTGTCGCGTTCTGTGCTGCAGAACATAATATAATTATCTGGCAAATTGGTCTCCAGTTGAACAAAAATGATTAGTATAAACACAGAATTCTGTTCCCTCTGACAGAGATTTCCTCCTTACCTCAGGCCCACTCTGACCCACGTCCTTGACATGATCTTGGACTCCATTATCCGTCCTGGGGACGATCACCAATTTCCGACACATGATAAAAGCAGCCAAGCTCCCAATCAACATCCCAATATCTGGGATCACCAGGCGAATCCCATTTCCAACACCAGCTGCACTCAACCTATAAACGGTTGAAAAGACAATATCTTTTAAAGAAGAAATTAATAACAATAAACGTCTGTGATGAAATGAGAGGAACACACTAGAGAACATATGCACAAAAAGCTGGAGTAACTCAGAGGGACAGGCAGCATCTCTGGAGAGAAAGAATGCTGCCTGTCCTGCTGAGTTACTCCAGCTTTTTGTGTCTATCTTCGGTTTAACCAGTATCTGCAGATCCTTCTTACACACTAGAGAACATTACAGGTCTCGACCCGAAACGTCACCCATTCCTTCTATCCAGAGATTCTGCCTGTCCCGCTGAGCTACTCCAGCATTCTGTGTCTATTACAATTACTGCTCCAGGCTGGCAGTGGATGGAAGATGTTACTGGCATTTGTACAGACGGGCAGGGCACGGAATGTGTTGCCTGGCTGGACAGGTGGTCCATGGACCGTGTCATCCTCTCTAGTCCAGAGTAACAATGTATCAAATGTGCTAAATGTCTGTCAACTGGTCAGGCAGGGAAATGACGGTGTCCGGAGTGTTTTGCAGGCAGTGTGTCACAGAAACATAGAAGATAGGTGCAGGAGTAGGCCATTCGGCCCTTCGAGCCAGCACCGCCATTCAATATGATCATGGCTGATCATCCAAAATCAGTACCCCGTTCCTGCTTTCTCCCCATGTCCCTTGTTTCCGTTAGCCCTAAGAGCTAAATCTAACTCTCTCTTGAATAGAATCAGTGAATTGGCCTCCATTTAACGTGTCGTGTTTAATTATCTAGACCAGCAGCAATAGAATGTGTTACACTTACTGGTACTTGGATGCGAATTAGGTGTTTCATGTACTCTTCTACACCACAGTGTGTCGCCTTCACAAGTCTTGACTGGCAGGGGATGTCGTGGGTCTGTGCTCATGTGTGTTCATAAAGTATGCCAGTACTGGGTTGGGTTTGTATTGTCCCTGTTACTGGTGACAAGTTAGTGGAAGCTATAATTGAATGGGTGGCCTGGTGGCGCAGCAGTAGAGCTACTGCCTTACAGCGCCAGATACTCGGGTTTGATCCTGACTACGGGAGCTGTCCGTACGGAGTTTGTATGTTTTCCGGGTGCTCTGGTTTCCTTCCAAACTCCAAAGACAAACAGGTTTGTAGGTTAATTGGCTTTGGTAAAATGGTAAATTGTCCTGTGTGTGTGCATGTGTGTGTGCGTGTGTGTGTGTGTGTGTGTGTGCGTGTGTGTGTGCGTGCGTGTGTGCGTGTGTGTGTGTGTGTGTGTGTGTGTGTGTGTGTGTGTGTGTAGGATAGTATTAGTGTGCGGGGATCGCTGGTCGGCGTGGATTCGGTGGGCTGAAGGGCCTGTTTCCATGCTATATTTCTCAACTAAACTAAACTCATGACTATGTAAAATATTCATTGTAGGAATGTAGTTGGAGAGAGTGAGATGACATGGTGGGATAATAATCATGCCATCCATCACACACATTTTAACCTTCAAATGCGTAGTACATTGTGCTCCATTGGACATTGAAGAGAGGTGGACGGTGTTCCTGGTTTGAAGGTTTACTCCCCACTGGAGCCTATCCTACCCATTGTCAAGGCACAAGCCAACCTCCCACCCCACTGTGGTCACTTACCTGACTATTCCTGTCTGCCAGAGGGCGCTCTCCCACGCCGTCCCTATGGGAAAGAGAAAGATTGCTTGACTGAAATACTTTTGACCATTGGGTCCACCAAGTCTACTCTGCCATTCAATCATGACTAATCTACCTTTCCCTCTCAACCCAATTCTCCTGCCTTTGCCCCAAAACCCCTGACGCCCTTACTAATCATTTTATCTTGGCTTTTAATCAGAACATCCCTCGTTACCATGAAGGATCCAACCTCATGCAGAGTTGGAATCTACATCTTCTCTTTGCGTAAAAGAATATGTTCAACACATGTGACATTTGCCTTTGTTCAGAGCGAAGGATCTGGTGAGAGGGAGGGAGAAGGGCAGAAACTGAGGGAGATAGAGACTTCTCAGGGTGTCCTAAGGCAGTACGTGTAATGGTCACTTACCTTCAGCTAAAGACACAGAGTGCTGGAGTAACTCAGTGGGTCAGGCAGCATCTCTGGAGAACATGGATAGGCGATGTTTGCGGTTGGGACCTTTCCTAAAACATCCTGACCCGAAACGTCACCTATCCGTGTTCTCCAGAGATACTGCCTGACCCACTGAGTTACTCCAGTACTTTATGGCATTCTTTGCAAACTAGCATCTGCAGTTCCTCGTTTCTACATGTACCTTCAGCTAATGGCTTTCTCCAAGCAAGTAGATCCTGGGTGAAAACCAGAAATCACAGACCGCCAGCCTGATTAAACGTTTTTAACTGCTGAGCCAACAGTTGGTAGTGGGTTGGTTTCGGGCTCCATATCCTCCCTCCATCAAAACCCAAATGTCAACGGGCTGGAGGCACGATAGCATTGAACATTTTGTCACCTGCTCTCACCCGATGCAGCTCATGTCTGAGAGTTACAATTAGGTTCCATGTGACAAACCGTAACCTGTAGCCCTGCAATAACATGAGACCGTATCACCACTGCACAGTGAAGGCAACCACAGCAAAACCACTTGAGAGAAAAATAAAAAATCAAACCCATTGTTCACAACTCTGTTCACAAATCATAGAACGACGGTGATGGTAAATCAGCAGGTTAAAATCTTTTAACTTTACGGGCTGAGTCCAATGTTTGGCTTTGCAGGACACTGGAGCTTCACAGTGGCCACTATGCAGAGCGTACATCCTTTGAGGAAATACAGATGCAGACAAAACCTTGAAATTCTGTTAGGGTCATAGAGTCATACAGCATAGAAAAAGGCCCGTTGGCTAACTCATCCTTGCTGACCAAGATACTCCATCCAAGCTAGTCACAGATCCATATCCCTCGAACCTTTCCCATCCATGTACTTGTCCAAGTGTCTTTTGAGTGTTACTATTGTACCTGTCTCAACTGCCTCTTCTGGCAGCTCATTCCATATCCCAACCTCCTGGTTGTACGGGGTGCAGTATACGGGGACCAGCGATCCCAGTACACTAGCACTATCCGACACGCTAGGGACAATTAACCCACAAACCTGTATATCTTTGGAGTGTGGGAGGAAACCAGAGCACCTGGAGAAAACCCTCGCGGTCACAGGGAGAAGGTACAAACTCACAGATGCAGCACATGCGGTCAGGATCGAACCCAGGTCTCTGGCGCTGTAAGGGAGCAATTCTACCGCTACACCACTGTACTGCCCCTGGATTTAAATGTTCAGACAGAGAGATCAAGCCTACACAAATATATATGTATGAAATATGACAACAGAGCGCTGGACAAAGAGTGGCAAGATGATGGTGGTGGCAATAAAGGACTCAGCTTCCAAGATGGATAAAAGGAAAGTGGTGAGATATCAAATAGCCTTGATAAGAGTGAGGTGGGAGTGTGGTTGAGGTTACTCCCTCTAGGGGAAATGCAACAATTCTGAATGAATGGCTTTTCCCCAGTTCTACCTATTTCTGCACAGTCTGCAGTCTCTCTCCAACATCATCTGAATGTCTTACCATTGTACTGTACATAATGGACCATTGCTTGAAATCCGATCTGAAGCAGCAGGAGGGTGAAGCTGGTGAGACACAAGGTTTTGAGAAGACATCCAGTGTGGCCTGAAACAGAAGGCATATCAGTCAAGAGGCTGAGTGATAAAACAAGCAGGACACCAGATTTAGTTTAATTTGGTTTAGA
The DNA here is from genome assembly GCF_010909765.2 of Amblyraja radiata. Taxonomy (NCBI): domain Eukaryota; kingdom Metazoa; phylum Chordata; class Chondrichthyes; order Rajiformes; family Rajidae; genus Amblyraja; species Amblyraja radiata. The sequence goes on along the minus strand of NC_045978.1, from coordinate 33,402,324 downwards.
GATACAAAACGGAAAGAGGCCCTTCGGCCCACCAGCGATCCCGCACATTAACACAATCCTACACACACTAGGGACAATTTACATTTACACCAAGCAAATTAACCTGCATATCTGTGTGACTTTGGAGTGTGGGAGGAAACCGAAGATCTCGGAGAAGACGCATGCAGTCACAGGGAGAATGTACAAACTCAAACAGCACCCATGGTCAGGATCGAACCCGGGTCGCAGGCGCTGTAAGGCAGCAGCTTTACCGCTGCATCACCGTGCCATCCCACATTTTATTTACATTGTACCCTTAAGGCCCACAGAATTCCCCAAAACGATTTGGTCAGTATAGAAGGTGAAGCACAATCATTATGTTAATGCAGGAAACCAGCAGATGATAGGTGCATGGCAAGATCCCACACATGTCCTTAAACAGATCAATTCCATTGAATCACACAGGTTCTTTGGCCCGCCGGGTTCATGCCAAGCATCAATTATGATGCATCAATGCTACCTTAACCCTTGTTATTCTCCCCACTTTCCCTCAACTGCCCCACCTCCAGATTTTACCGTTCACCTCAAGAGTAACACTTTGATTGACTTTGGGAAAGATACTGCACAAAATAAAAAAGGTCTTGGTGTAAAACAGTTAGATTTATTAAAATTACAATAAAGGATCATGTGTTTCATTGTGAAACAAACCGACAATGGACCAATGAAATTCTTACCTGCAGCAGCATAACAGGCCTGTAAACACAATACATATAGAGAATATATAAAGAGCCTGTTCCATTTAGGCAATTTGTTAGGCGACTGCCAGCGACTGTCATAGTCGTAGCAGGTCACCGAAAACCCAGTGACTGGACCCCCCCCCCCCCACAACAATGTCTACCACAAGCTACAACAACCTACCTCCTAGTCAACGTCAAGCTACAGCAAGCTACCAACAACCGGCGACTCATTAGGACGTGCATCTACGACCACACCCACGATAGCCTACGACTACACAGGCGACAACCGAAGTCAACCTACACCCACCAGCGACAAGCTACAACACTGTCGTCGACAACTGAAGACAATTCAGTCGCCGGTACCTGTCGCCGGTTGATGTAGGTAGTCGCCAATGGAATTCACCGAAGTCAGCGCTGGCGACAACCTACGACAGCACCTACGTCAGGAGAAGTCAAGCTACACTCATTGGCGTCAAGCCCACTGTCGCCGACAATTTTTGAACATGTTGAAAATCCAGCGGCGACCAGAAAGACGCTACGACTCTTTGAGCGACTGAGGAGACTACTCATGACCATCCAGGCGACACCCCAGCGACCATGTGGCAACAGACTAGTCGCCCAAAAAATAGCCTAAGTGGGACAGGCCCTTAATAAACAGAAAGTCGGCCTAACCTGGCAATTAGGGAGAAATTAACATCAGATTAGGGCTTCCTGGTCTGTGTAATGTGTTGTAAATGATAAGGTTCAGGAGGGCAGATTGTACAAAGAAAAATTGAGCCAAAATAATAGTGGACAGAAATGGCCAGTTCTGACACAGATAGGAAGAAAGAGACAGTTATCCACCTTTGGAGAACTTGATATTGAGTCTTGCTGTGTGCAACGTGCCCAGATGGAAGATGGGTTGTTGCCACTCGAGCTTGCGTTGGGCCTCGTACAGTGCAGGAGGTCACAGATAGAAAGATCAGCATGGGAGTGGGATGGTGAATTGAAGTGGCACCAGGAAGCTCTGGGTCACCTCTACAAACCGGCTGTGGGTGCTCCTCAGAGCGATCACCCAATCCGGCTTTGGTTTCTCCGCTGTAGAAGAGGCCACCTTGTCAACGTCCCTGGCTCAGTGTTACAGGCTCTGGGACCATCACGATATGACCAACCGTACAGTAACTGTGCAGCATCTTCATCTGCATCCGACACCAGAGCCATGTTCCCAGGCACTGGGGAGATAAGCCAGGGGGAACATTAATGGGCCTCCATACGCCAAATGGTATTGTAATCTTAATCACCGAGGCCGATGTCAGAAGATCCATCAGGAGTGTAAACCCTCAGTAAGTGTCTGGAACTGATGGCAAATCTGGTCACATTCTCAACATCTGCATGGAACAATCCCTGGAGTTTTTACGGACATTTTCAAGCCTCATTACTGAGGTATGAGGTTCCCATCTGCTATAGAAACACAGAAAATAGGTGCAGCAGTAGCCCATTCAGCCCTTCCAGCACTGCCATTCAATATGATCTTGGCTGATCATCCAAAATCAGTACCCCGTTCTGGCTTTTCCCCCGTATCCCTTGATTCTCTTAGCCCTAAGGGCACCCTTAAAAGGACACGAAAGAAGAGTAATGAATATCAACCGGTGGCACTTATATCCGTGGTGGTGAAGTGCTTTGAGAGGTTGGTTATGGTACACATCAACTCCTACTTTAGCACGAACCTGGACCCACAACAATTTCTCTACCGCTACAATAGATCAATGGGGGATGCGATCTAGCTAAGTCTCCACTTTGCATTTTACCACTTGGACAATAAAAACACACACGTCAGGTTGATATTCATCGACTGCAGTTCAGTTCAGCACCATCATCCCCTCCAAACCTGTCCCCAACATCAGAGAACTGGGTTTCTGCTCACCCGTTGCAACTGGATCCTTGACTTCTTCATCAACAGAACACAATCAGTACGAATTGGCAACAACACTTCCCCTTCGACAACGATCAGGGGAACTTCAAGGCCGTGTGCCGAGACCCCTGGTC